>NC_090612.1:6328289-6369240 GCF_004359215.1 Bremia lactucae
GAGCCGGAACATAATAGTCTCGAGAAGAGTCTAGTTCTCGCGAGCCAGATGTTCCACTACATCCTCAAGGTTGACGAGCCGTCACGAGCTCGTTTGAACGGACTGATATATCCCTTTCCTTCTTTAGCTGATCAGTCGCAACTTGCGCAAATTTATTAACTGGTCACGGGAAAAAAAAAATCTTGGCGACGGGATCGCTCGCGATCAATGTCCTCCCTCAAATAGTGAAGGGCAAGATCCAAATCACGATGTTGTTTCGCGCTCCTCAAACGAGGCGAACCCATTTTCCTCTCCCTTCACCATCATTGACAGATTCGAGTGGTGAGAAGCGTTTTCTTGTTGAACGCCTCTCGAACCACCATGAGGTAAAGGCGCTCGAACGAGTTATCTCGTACGTTGGCGAGGGTATTTACTCTCGCATGATAGTTGGTAACCTCGTTCCCAGCTGATGATGGACGTTCCGGGTCTGTTCGACAATACGACGAGACCCATCCTCCTCGACAGAGGATCCTTCCGAAAAAGAGCGCTTTCCGCGCTCGTAAAAGAATTGGAGGTTTTCAATCCCTACGCGCATCTTAAAAATAATGGGCGTCCTCCAACGAGGAACTTAAAGGGAGTTTGCTTCCTTAGGGGCATAACCTGAGCCTCTAAAACAGAATGGACATGAGTCCCCCAACGAGAGGCAAGATTGGCTGGTTTCTAAAAACCAAAAAAAATTGCGTAAGTGATTGGGTCTCGCCAATCCATAACCTTCCTAGCAAGCTGCACACACACCTAGTGTTCTACGTTGGTTTGCTTAAGCCCTATCGGACCCTTCCCACGTGGACTTGAAGGCGCTTGCGCCGAGACAGGCGGTCGTGCCGCACATTGCTGCATCCTCACCAGGATGTCCAGCTGGCCCTCTAAACGAGGCTGCTGACGCACCAGCGTTGAAAGACGGCCCCGAATTGCCTCAAAAGAGCTCTCAACCCGAGCAAGGACCTCACGAAGAGTTTGCAACTCGCACTATAGAGCATCAAATGCTTCCGCCGAAATTTTGCCCCCCCCTCCCGCGCTGCTTGATGGGCGGGGTAACCTTCAGCTTCATGTGGAGAAACTTTTAAAGCAACGTCGTTGTAATGGCCATACCAGTATCTGGTGAAGTGGCTAGGGTACCCCTCTCTTGGGAGTTTGAGGTACCTCTTCGGCAAGATTGCCCGTACGCCGTTGATGTTTTTGAGTGCCAAGCTCAGAGTCAACTCGCGTCAAACGACACTATCAGAGAGTCGGATATGGCTGATGCTCGTTTGGAACGGAAGCTTCGCTTCGATTTCGCCAAGCTTAAGGCCAATGCCAGTTACGTTAGGCATTTATGCCACAAAACGAAGAAAGGTCTAGCCGATAATTCAGTGCTTCGGTTGACCGTACAACCATGGATTGAAGCCGTACTGAGGCTACAGATCCACCTAGTCCCACGTCTAGTGGTGGGAAGGTAACCCTGTCTCTCTGGACAAAAGGTGAACCTTGTAGCGTGCACCGACAACGGTCCGTTTTTCGAACCGGTCACGGAAAGCATCCAGTTTGTCAAGCCAAACCTCACGGCCTATGCTTTGCACATTCTGTACAAATGCTGTCCAAGCTTAGAACAAAGGTTTGACATCCTTGCCCGCTTACAAGTGTACCACCGATGCCGGAAAAAGGCATCGATGAAGAATTCCATTTCATCCTCACCAGGTTTGTGAAGCCTACATGAGTCGAGCAACGATACCGCAACGTATTGCGGTCCGTCCCCTTTGGATCATGTTAACGTTACGTTAACGCTAACATGGCTCTCGGCGTGATCCTTAAAATCACTCATTTCCTGGCGACGCAAACTAGCACCACCAGCAGCATTCTTCCCTTCACGATCACTTCGTTCCTGGTGACGCATACTAACATCACCAGAGTGGTCGTCGCCAATGGATTCATCATCAGATGACTCCCCACCAAAGAGGTCCGACGAGCTTGTTCGGCTCGTCGGACCTCTTTGGTGGGGAGTCATCTGATGATGAATACGTTAGAGCTCGAACATTTAACGGACTCGGCCCCGGGTGATCCGGCGATCTTCACAGTACCACTGAGTCGGGCGATGACGGTGACTTGGACCAGTCATCTACCATTGGTGTAGCAGTGACTTGTCACCGTCACCTGTAATGGCAGTAGCAGATGACATATTCTAGTGGGAGTAGGAGGTGACGTACTTCGCACAGTAGAAGCATTAGCGTCAACTGAAACATTTGCAGTGAGCGCGTCCCTAAAAACTATGGTGATGCGTTGCGCAGCGCAAATGGAAGGGCTGGGAGAAGGCAATGCATGAGGAGCTACAATCTCAAAGAAAAATGGCGAATGGAGCCTTTTCAAGCGACCCACGGGAAGCAACGCATTGCACACGAAGTGGGTCTACAAACGAAGACAAATGCTGACGCTCTTCTCGAGCGTCTGAAGGCAAGACTTGTGGCGTGCATCAATAAACAGGGCTTTGGGTGGATTACCAACTCACCTTCGCGGCCGTCATGCATATGTCGACCGTGAAAGTGATTTTGACGCTTGGAGCAATCTGGGGGGGCGACGAAGCACGGAGATAACCCCAACGCCTACGTCAAGGCATACAAGGAAGCCCACTTAAAAATCTTGCTGCATGTTTCACAGGCGATGAAAGTCAGCGCAGCTATTGTTTTATCATAAGAACCTACGGTAAAAGTGGGTGACCAACAGCTCCACTGATCCGTGCAGCTGCCAGCTTTGCGGCCTCACGGGCTACGCGCACGGACTTATTAGTCGACATATTGATTTCTGAACAAAAAAATAATGCAAAAAAGAGAATTTTAAAGTTAAAAACCAATAATGCACATTTTCAGCGAAGACATAATGTTATTTCCCTGTCACTACACATCAGTCACTAGTGTGACTGTTGGTTAAGGGAAGGTGGTGTATGAGGTGTCCCGTTACATTAATATTATATCCTAAAAGAGGAATAGTAAATATTGCTTCCAATGAGAGGAATAGTACAACAATATTATATAAATTAACTTTCACTTATTTCCAATAAAAGGAAATAGTACAAAATTATTATCTAAATCAGCTTTGACTTAATCGTTCCAACATTACCAATTTGGTAATATTGAAGCAATAAGACATTAATTCGATTGATTGGTTGATCTTAGTTAAAATAAACCCCGCCAATCGTCATAAGACACGATTGTGTGGTGCGCAAGTAGGCGCTATACATAGTTTGTTATTAATATAATAAAGTCAGTAGTAGATAGAAGATCGTAACGTAGGAACTTAACATAGTAATTCAGTTTTACTTTTTCTCTATTTTAAAGCTTTATAATTAACCTTTGGTAGCTCAGACTACTTAGCTACCTGTAATCTTTCGTGTACGTGAAGTAATCGAGGCGCCTCACCTTCACTGTAATCAGTGTTGGTTGTCTAGTACTGTTAACAGTACTAGCAAAGGGTGCCCCGTTACAACACACCCATTCGGTATTGCCACACACCCCGATCACGTGGCGTTTTTGACCTTATCCTTGAGGTCACGAATGTTGTCCACCGCGCTGCCCTGCTGTGTCACATGGCACTTAACGCAGCCGATTGCAAAATCGTTGGCGTCACAGACCACACTCCCTGTCTGTATTAGATAAAAAAACGTTACACGATTCTTTTAACTATATGCGTCATTCTACTACATCCAAAAATCAACTAGTTTTCCATTAGAATCGTCTTTAGATCGCCCTTTTCGCCTCTGAAACATCACACCTCCTACATTAGGGAATCGTTTTAGCGATACACCCTAATTATCTACATGAGAGTAGTGTAATGGGTGTGACTGACCGTGGGGCACATCAAATATCGTGTTTTCGTTTGGTTAAATGCACTTTCTTAACAGGTTAGAGAAGCAGAGCGCCCGCACCTGATTGGCAAGTATGAAAAGAGTGAAAAAAAGGGCAGAAAGTCGAGCACGAGAGAAAGTTGAGCTGGAAATAAGCGACAAGGGGTGTCGGAGGTGCGCTCTTGGGCATGCATATTAGTTAGTCTTACTAACGATGAATTTATTTTACTTTAATACAATCAATTTTGTGGATTTGCATGCTTTCTATTCGAATAGGCGAATCTTAGGGCTTTTTGTACCCACCCTGAGTACAAGCAAGCCAGAATTTCCTTGTGTTTCAGATTTTCTCGGCTTTCGAGCGTAAGTTCTTAGTTGAATACGGATCTTGCTACTTAACAAAAAACTACGCAATTATTGAGAAGTCTTTATCAGGCATTTCGAGCTAATGAAGCTGGGAATGCCTACATAAGGTTACTAAATATGATCTCTAGCTACCAAGAAGTTGCTACCAATACGCTAGGGCGTGCAGCGTGTTTACCCACGATGCATCCGAGAAGGGGGAATACGCTTGCAGCGAATATACACTTCTTGAGATTTACATACAACTTATGCTTACGCATAAGTGTAAGAACCTTTGATACGTGGGTTCGATGTACTCCAACGTCCGACTTTCCGTTCATGGCTCTGCGATGAACGACGACGTTATCAAACTAACTCGGTGCGAAATCGCGCACCGATCTCACCCGATTGGTTACGCATCTGTTTGATGGCAGGGGCATTTCTCAGTCCTTGTGGCATGCTAGCCACTCTCGTAGCATTCCGCTCGTGTGCTTACTGCTGGGAACGGGATATCCTGTTCACGCATAAGGATCTGATAGGATCCATCCATCAGATCCATTGACGAAAATATAGTACACTTGACATACCATCAATGATTAAGTTTTCTTGTGGTATCGGCGTTTGAGACGATACCGTTGCAGCGCTCAATTTATTGAACGTATGCACAAACGCCACCGTCCTGTTGCTTAAGCACAAAGAAGGACGGATAGCATTGTGGGGAGGTTGACTCCCTCATATTGCTCGCTGCTAAGCGGTCGCCAAAGAATTTGTCGATCGCTAATACTTCTTACGAGGCAATGACCACTGCTTCATGACAAGTATGATGATATCATCATCGTACTGTTTAGCCTTCAACGTGTATTGGATGTAACTGCACGTTTCTTTACTGTTACAGATGCGCCTGTTGTTAGGCGCATTGTCGTCCTTGTTGGAGGTATATCGTGCTCAATGAACTTGAGTCTGCGATCTTCTAGCGACTGGCGTCGAGTCGAATGAAATTGTTAGACGCCCCATCATCGGTTAGCGACGTTAGTAACAATTTATTCGCCACTAATAGGTGATAAGGTAACCTCATCACCTGGGGCAGTTACACACAATGTTTGTGTGTGAGAAGAAACTTTCGTCATAAGGCCTGCAAATGCTTTTGACGTTGTTGCATCAGTAGGGCGCTCCGTTCGTACTGACCCCGTCCATTTTTCGATGATCCGCCTCGCCGTTGCGAATTTGTAGCGGCGTCAGATCCCGCCTTCCGCTAGAGGTCGATCGTTCTGCTCGGTGTTTCTAGGCACTGGGCGTGGGGCACTACACAGTGGCCTGTTTTTTCTACAACGAATGCATTTTTGCAATCGTTTTTTAGTTGAAGAGTGACGTTCCCGCTCTCTCTGTACGAGAGATCCATAGGTTCTAGACCTCCGTTTCTTTGTCGTTTGTTTGGACGATAAGCATCAGAGTGGACAAAAGCCCGTTCAGACTGAAGTAGTCCTGTTCCGCTACAAAGCTCATGCGTTCGATTGCTCTCCATTCAAGGTCACTCAAATGAGTAACCTTTTACGCGTTGCGTGATAGTCTTCTTGTAGGGCTTGAAAGCTCCCTCCTTCTTCATCCAACTTGTCATGTTAGAATGAACGTGCGTAGGCCGTTGAGCGGGCAAGGAAGAGCTACAAGGTACTTTTCGCTAGTACTGAAAAGAGTCTAGTCAACCTACACTGACTGCAGTGAAGGTGATGTGCCTTGATTACACGTGCAGAAAAAGGTTCTAAGTAGCTAAGAAGTCTTACCTACTAAGGCTTTATACTTATGCTTTTGTGTCGGGAAAAGAAAAATGAATTAATTTATTAAGTTTTTTCGTAACGATTTTCTATTTACTGGTCTTATTATATTAGTAAGTAACTATGCAATGCGCCTCATTTTGCGCACCGCCTAATATTTTCTTGAAACAATTGGCGGGGTTGATTTATAGTCTTATTTCATAAGACAAAATCTTTTGTTGTATTAAATATTTAAGTCAAATTAATAAAAGATGATTATTTTGAACTCTTAATTTTTTTCCTTAAATAGAAACAATATTTAGTATATCTCTTTTAGGAAATAATATTTGTGTAACGAAGCCGGATTCTGCATCTTTCTGAGACTAGTGCACAGAAAATTGAACATTCTGTGCACTAGTCTCAGAAAGATGCAGAATCCGGCAATAAAGCTCTCGAAAAGAGCTATGCAACCGCTTTCCCCCTCAAAAAGAGCTATGCAACCGCTTTCCGACTAGTAAGTAGCATGCACCTAACGTAATTTAATCGTGAACTGCTCATTGCTAGTACCATCAGCTAAGACAATTATTTTTTCGATAAAGTAAGGTAAAATACTATAGCGAATCAATAATTGTAGGTAACTAGTCAATCTACCCAGCGTCCTAATAAAACGCAAGAGTATATACTAATGTGCCGAAAACGATGTCGCCAATGTGGTGTAGTTGGAAGTCTCGATTTCACATAAAAATATCCTAGCGAAGTCCAATCTGTCAGAGTCTGGGCACACAGAACCCCATGAGGCACAGACACGACGCCCGAAGGTGCAGAGCTCTTCCTCTGTTACCGCAATTCTCGCTTTTCAGAGCGCGTCCAAGCACGTGTTTGACCTTTACAGGGCCGCACGTCGCCATTTTGGACTTAGGTACACACTAATAAATTACATTTGGGAACCGATGAAGCCACACCCCTAATTATCTACCTATGAATTTATGAGAGTAGCGTAATGGTAGCAACTTGTTCATAACTAGAATATATATTGAGAAATCTTTATGCAGGCCTTCCTAGCTTCAGTAGCTCGGAAGGTCTGCAAAATACTTCGCAATATATGCATACTTTCATATTGAATAGCAAGATTCTTTTTAACAAAGAGATTACAAACGAAAGCCGACAAAAACTGAAACATAAGGCAATTGTGGCTCATGGTGGGTACAAAAAAGAGCACTAAGATTTGCTTAATTAATGCACTTCCGCAAAAGTTGGTAGAAGTAAAGTAAAATGAATTTATCCTTAGCTTGACCTCCAAAGACTAACCTACATGCATGCCCAACTTCTTCCTCGCTGCTCGGTTTGCTGCTCTTTCTTTTCGCTCTTTTTATGACTCTCCAATCAATTGCGGGCGCTCTTGACTTTATTTTCACCTGTTATAAATCGTACATCTAACGTCGCCAAATGAAAACACGGTTTCTGATGTGCAGTCTAAATTCTGAAGTAGATTATTGGGGTGTGTGTATGTAGCGGTGCCTACTTTGATGTAGGGGGTGTGATCTACGAAAGGCCAAAAGGGCGATTTAAAGACGATTCTAAAGGAATAGCTGTTGATTTTTGGATGCAGTGGAATGACTCCAACAGTGAAAATATTTTTTAAATGACGTTTTTATTCAAGACAGACGGGGAGGAAGTATGGCTATACCAAAAGGGGTGTGTGGCTATACCGCCCTTTATATATCAAATGATATACCATAAAAATGCATGGATACGTTTTGTTATACAGGCTTAAATTTGTACGATCTAGCGTAAGTTTTGCAACACGAAAAGAACAGCACCCCTTCTGAGATCTTTGCTGAGATCTTTTAAAATTACAGCCGTGTCAACTTGCTGTTCATGAAACTGCTTTATCAAAAAGTGCATTCGATCAGTGCTGAGGCTGCAGTTGCATCCTTAGCTAGCCCATCTAATCACAGTTTCAGTTGTAGGATGCAATTGCTGTCTCAGGAATGATTAGATGCACTAGTTGAGGCCCACATTTCAGCCTCATCTCTGATTAGATGCACTAGCTAAGGCACTGCAGTCTCACCTTAAGCTAGTGCATCTGATTTGGCTGTAATTCTAACGTATCACCAAAGTTCTTAATTAAGTGCTACTATTTCCGTTTTAAGAATTTACGCTAGAATCGTAAAGTTCTTAGCCGCTAATCAGATCCATTAGAGCTAAGGATGCCACAGCAGTTGAATTAGTGCACAATTCTACTGAGCTCTGTTCAGATGCAATTAGGTGAGCTGCAGTTGGTGCCAGCTAGTGCATCTAATCAGAGATGAGGCTGAAATTGCAGCCCTCAGCCAGTGCATCTAATTATACCTGAGACTATTGGAAATATATAAGCGGTGACGTCAGTAAAAAGTCACTAAGAAGGATCAAGAGGGATGGGCTTAGAGGTAACACAAAGCAGCGAACTAAGAACCTAATTATATTCTTTTCCATTTGACTTTTTCTAAACTCAACTGGTTATGAGCCCAAACACGGGCGAATCGCATGATATACCCCGCGAAGATAATCACTTCGTGAAGGAGTTCAACGCATGAATGAAGATGGCAATAGGGTCTGCCAGACCACCTCGATGAGTTAAACGCTCCAGGAGAGGGAGACGCATTGTCATCTACTTCAAAAGTCAACGACCTCAAGGCATTGCAATCGTGGCGTGAGCTTACAGTCGATGGCACGGGTGTCTCGTCAACGGCGGAAGCATGGGGGATCCTAAAGATTTTTTCTGCGACAAAGTGTCCACAATCGGGTTTAATTGCGGCGTCAGTTATGTAAATTAAAGTCACCAAGGGTGGTACAATCTTGGAACATTTCCTAAAATTTGACGCGCTTCGTATATCGATGCACGCGACGGGACATGAAATATCAATGGATGAACAGCTGGTAATCCTGTTTGGATGTCTATTTGAAGACTATAACAAGATTGTCAAGATAGCCGAGAACATGAATCAACTTATTTCAAGTCAAGGAGATGCTTCATCGCGAGTATGGATACATGACAAGAAAAGAGAACAATAAAGTCGCTCTAAAGAAGGTCAAGTTTACAGTAGCATATGGCCTATGCAACAAGGTATATCACCAGAAGCAAGTCAGAGTGATACTGACCACGCGATGATAAATGAAGAACAACAAGCAAGCGTTTACGACGTCGAATTAAGATTCTAACGGATAGCTTCTGGGAAGGAGCAAGTAGCCATATGTGCCCGAATAAAGACGAAATTTTGTAACTAAAAAACTAAAGGACCCGATAGCAGCTACAATTGCATATGACAGCAACGTGCTGTTCTTGAGGGTTGGAACAGTACGTTGGTACTGATGATCAAGGTTTCAATCCGAATCAAAGACGTTTAATTTGCACCTGATTTGGATCGACTGAACTATCCCCTTAATTTTTGTTATTTTTTTCATCATAAAATACCTGTACTTTTAATCTTCATAATTTTTACGATTGCTATCATTTCCAGCGTTGTCATTTTAGCTCGTTGTGAGCTCGAATAGGTAGATGTTGAATTGAGAGTATATTAAACGACGTTATCCTGTCCCCCCATACTCGTATGTTACCTACAACTCTCTCGTGTACGTAGCCAACAGTCGCCTTGCCCTGAAATATCACTGAACCTGGTAGCCGTTGCACTCCAAACGTCGCTGCACTTAAATAACCGCTGCACGTCAAACGTCACTGTGTCCCAAGAATCGCGTCGTTTCAACACTCCTTCCGGGGATGTCTTCACACCAGGCACGTAAGCTCGCGCAGTTCACGTAGATGTGGAGCAGCGAATGCCCTGGTGAGAACGTCAGCCCGCATTATTTTAAATTCGCAGTACATTACCTTGATCACACCCTTTTTGATGTAGCCCTTCTTGAACTTGTGCCTTACCGCGATGTGTTTCGCTCTTCCCGAGTTGTACTCGCCAGCGATCTGCTTAATCGCCACATGGTTGTCGACTTAGAGTATCATTGGAATTTCCATTTTCTTTTTATAAAAACCTCATCCATACGTTCAAGAAGCTCACTTGCCACCAGTGAAGCCGCATTACACTCTGCTTCTATTGTAGATAGTGCCACGCTTGTTTGTTTCTTGCATATCCACCCAACTATCATTCCGTACATACACAGCACGCCACCACTTACCGACTTACAGTCCTTGTGGTCTCCTGCATAATCAGCATCGCTGTAGCCTTGTAACGATACTCGTCCATCTATGGCGTCGTAATCGCTCATCCGAAACGATCTATCTCTTGTCCCTTTCACATACGCTCAGCCCATCGCCAATCGCATTCACGTGGCATATGCGCTCGTCGGCTGGCTCAATGCATGTCAAACGCGATGTCAGGTCTTGTACAGCGCGCAAGCCATAGCAGTCTCCCGATCAACGATTGAAATGTGGATATAGTCGGTTACTCTATCGTCCCACTTTTTCCTCCAGGTAGAATACCGCCTTCGCCTTCGCTGTATGGATTATCTCCGATTGTTGTACGCGCCGAATTCGACTGCTCAAGTCCAGTAGTAGCAATAAGCTTTGGATGCATTCTTCTTGCTCAAGTCTGTACCCGTCTTCGGTGTCGTGCGTCACTCCCATGTCTAAGAGTTTTGTCAACAATCCAAGGTCCTTTACTTCTAGCACGTGCATGTCCTTAAAGGGCTGATCGACCATATTCGTGTTCGTTCCCATCACCAAAAGATCATCCACATACACGCCGACTATCGTGGTCTCAGGACTCACCCCTTTTGAAATACATACAGCTGTCGGTGTAACACTGCGTGAAGCCCTATTTTTCGAGCGTTTTGTGCAGGAGCTCGGTCCATAGTCTACCAGCTTCCTTTATACCGTACCAGCTCTTCTTCAGTGGCGATGCTATCTTGCTTCTTTCGCCTTGAACAGATACTTTAATCTTGCCCCCATCCATGACTTTACCTTGAGAAGGATGCAAAATGTTTTACAAATCTTCTTCTTTCTTGGCCTTCACGTATGCGCGAAATACGTCACTGCGTCGGGCCCGTCATAGTGATTGTGTCTCCCGTTCAAATTCCTCGATGTTCTCGCTGGTACCGTCCACACTGCACGTCCTACTTCCCAATCCCTTGCCTCGACTTCGACGCTTCTTCTATTTCTTGCTACCGCAGCGTGGACCATCTCGCTCGTCTTTGCCATAGCTCTTTGAAGTTGTCGAAGGTAGCTGCTCCTACCGCTTGCAAGCTTCCTCGCGGCTCGTGACCAACTGCTTGGGTGTTGGTCCTTCACGTCGAAGCTGTTTCTGGAGGTGACGGCTCCTGTCTCCACCCAGCGTCTCGACATTTTGTACGTGCTGCGTCGTAATTACCACTCGGTCACGCGGTATGTATACCTTGTATACCTTTGTCTCGTCGGGCTTTTTAATTATAGGGCTGACCTCCGCCCGAGGTTTCCAAGTTCTCTTTTGAGGGTTGCGGTAGACAGTGCACGGGCTTCCGAATACGACTAGGTCGGATATACTGGGAATTTCTCCTTTAAGCACAATCAAGAGGCGACATGCGCTTTGGAACTGTAAAGCTTCTCCCCAGAAGACAAAGGTAGGCCCCGCAAAACTCATGCATCTTGCCATATTGAGAATTGTGCGGTGCATCCTTCCCGCCTTTCCTTATGAAGCTTGATTGTTTGCTTCACTCACCTAACGCAGCACTCCAGTAGAGGTCGACACACTTTTATTCACTACCCTCATTGGTACGTAAGACGTGCCTTGCAATTGAACATCCTTTCGTAGTGAACCAAGAAATGTTTAACATCTTTGCAGCCTGATCCTTCGTCTTGGCCCTTGAGGTCGCTACAGATAATACCTCGATGCGGTCGATAGGGGAGTTTTTTTCGCTGTCTTGTTTAGCCTGAGCGCTCTTAGATTGCTTTTCTTGTGCGCAGGTAAGGCAATCTGGACGGCTCCGATCTATCAACTTGATCCATGGTAACGATGCTTTAACCATCTTCTCGACGGTATCAAAAGCGAGATGGCCCAGTCGTTTGTGCAAATTTAACAGTGTGCACTTAATGTTACCCGCTCGTGCAAAGTCGCCAACTTTAGACAGAGCTCCATGACCGGTGTGTAGCCAGGTCGCGGTATCCAGTGTCGCGTGCCGGAGCCACTCGTCGCAAAAGGCTCCCCTGTGATCCGCCCATCGCCGCACCCGATCCGCCACTCTCGTCATCGTGGTGGCATCGATGCTGTATACCACCTCGCCATCGTGCCACCGCGCATTACTGAGGCTGGTTCGCATTGCCTCACGGGCGTCCCGAACAAGCCGATGCTCCGCTGCCGAGAGGGTGCCGCCGTGCACGGACCGCAGGACTGCTGCTCCGGGTGCCCACATCGTCGAGCCGTAGAAGTTCGCGTCTTTCGCCGTTGTATCGAACCTCGGGGTGAGATAGACGTCAGCGCTCTGCCGCCCTGCCATTATGATGTCGCCGATGGTCCGCCCGGCTCCTGTTGATTCCGACGCCCACTGTCCAACTGCCATTGACGCCATGGTGAGAAGCTCCGCTTGAATATTCGGAACTGCAATCCCGCCTTCAAGTACGGGTAGCTCGGCCTGCATCTCGCCCATCCAAGCTCGAACCTGCTTGCCATCTCGTTTGCCCCAGACAAAGCGTTTGACGAGTTGCTGTAGTTGGTCGACAGTTGCTGTAGGTGGCCAGACGTGTCTGGCAACGAAGACGATCTTTGGTACAATGACCGCTGCAGCCAGCGCGGCTCGTTGCCCTACTGTGTTAGTTTTGGCCCGCGCGAGGTGCAATCTCGCGTTGATCGAGCTGATACACGCTTATCAGTTGGCCTTTGTCGCGTCACCAACACTGACTTGAATACCGAGGTACCTGCAGTGCTCGCCGTCGCGCAAGAGCTTCACATCACCAAGAGAGGCGGGATCAACGACGACACCACTGCGGAGAGGAATTGCCATGGTCTTGCTGGCGTTGACTCGAAGTCCGGATGCCGTGCCAAACTGTGCGAGGATCTCCAACACCCTGCTGACTTTCTGTGGAGACCGGACGTAGACAGCCGTATCGTCGGCGTACCCACAGATCTTCACATTGATCTGTTTGGATCGGCTACTGAGGACTACACCTTCGAGTTCTGTCGTATTCTCGATCTTCTCGTAGAGTAGCTCTAGTGCCAAGATGAAGAGCAGCGGTGCGAGTGGGCAGCCTTGCCGAATGCCGCACGTGACGCCGATCCAGCTCGACAGGTAGCCGTTCACTAGGAAGCGGCATCTCGTGTTCTCGTGCAGGACTCCCACAAGCCGCACGAAATTGTCGGGGAATCCCAGGTATCGCAGCGCCGCGAAGAGGAAAGCCGGCTGAGAGAGTCGTACGCCTTCGCGACGTCGAGTAGCATCGCGAGTCCCTGAGCAAGGTTCTCATCCTCTCTAGCAGCGATCTTCACCGCCACGAACAGATCGAGGATGGTGTTCATCTCTCTGTTTGGCATGAAGCCGGCCTGCAGCGGGTGCACGGTGCGAGGCAAGAGGGCTCGCAGACAGGTCGCGTACAATCGCGTGAAGATCTTGTAGTCCGAGTTCAGGAGCGCGATCGGGTGGAAATCGAGAGGCCGAGCCGCGCTCCGGTTCTTCTTCATGCCTGACACGTGCGAGTCACCGAACGACCTCGACACTGACTCGCCCTCGGTCCACCAGTTGAACATCCGTGTGAGCAGAGGGACAAGGTCGTCAATGTGATCGCGGTACCAGTCGTTGCTCAGCTCGTCGGGGCCGCACGTTTTGCCGCGTTGGCACTTGCGGATCAACTTCCGTACCTCGAGCTCTGTCTTCACGCAGTTCAGTCGCTGCAGCTCGGGAACTGGCGCTCGTGGTGGCAGTGAGCGGATAAAGTCCTCGATCTTGCCGCTGTCTGCTTCCGGTTGCTGCATGACGGCTTGCCAACGCATGTCCTCGGCCAGCTCTCTCGAGCGAGTGGGACCATGCTGCGCCCGTCCAACGAGAGAATATACCGTGTTGTCGAGGAACTTGTTTGACACCCTCTGGTAGAACGCTCGTGCCGAGCGTGCCGAGTGGTACGTGTGGCTCCGCAGCAGTCTCCTCCGCTTCGACGTTTGCCATTTGGCTCTGCAGTTGGCGACCGCTCTTTGCAGCGACTGCACTCGCTCGGCGCTCGTGTCACCAACAGTGTTGGGCGTGGTCTGGTTGCGCGCTTCGAGCAGAACGTCCTTGAGCTTGATATTGAGGCGCTCAAGCTTCTGTCGGTACCCTGCTGCCGCTTTGCTCCTTGCATCGTTCTTTGCAGCTAAATACGATANTGGCTCGGCGTCACGTGCGGCATTCGGCAAGGCTGCCCACTCGCACCGCTGCTCTTCATCTTGGCACTAGAGCTACTCTACGAGAAGATCGAGAATACGACAGAACTCGAAGGTGTAGTCCTCAGTAGCCGATCCAAACAGATCAATGTGAAGATCTGTGGGTACGCCGACGATACGGCTGTCTACGTCCGGTCTCCACAGAAAGTCAGCAGGGTTTTGGAGATCCTCGCACAGTTCGGCACGGCATCCGGACTTCGAGTCAACGCCAGCAAGACCATGGCAATTCCTCTCCGCAGTGGTGTCGTCGTTGATCCCGCCTCTCTTGGTGATGTGAAGTTCTTGCGCGACGGCGAGCACTGCAGGTACCTCGGTATTCAAGTCAGTGTTGGTGACGCGACAAAGGCCAACTGAGAAACGTGTATCAGCTCGATCAACGCGAGATTGCACCTCGCGCGGGCCAAAACTAACACAGTAAGGCAACGAGCCGCGCTGGCTGCAGCGGTCATTGTACCAAAGATCGTCTTCGTTGCCAGACACGTCTGGCCACCTACAGCAACTGTCGACCAACTACAGCAACTCGTCAAACGCTTTGTCTGGGGCAAACGAGATGGCAAGCAGGTTCGAGCTTGGATGGGCGAGATGCAGGCCGAGCTACCCGTACTTGAAGGCGGGATTACAGTTCCGAATATTCAAGCGGAGCTTCTCACCATTGCGGCAATGGCAGTTGGACAGTGGGCGTCGGAATCAACAGGAGCCGGGCGGACCATCGGCGACATCATAATGGCAGGGCGGCAGAGCGCTGACGTCTATCTCACCCCGAGGTTCGATACAACGGCGAAAGACGCGAACTTCTACGGCTCGACGATGTGGGCACCCGGAGCAGCAGTCCTGCGGTCCGTGCACGGCGGCACCCTCTCGGCAGCGGAGCATCGGCTTGTTCGGGACGCCCGTGAGGCAATGCGAACCAGCCTCAGCAATGCGCGGTGGCACGATGGCGAGGTGGTATACAGAATTGATGCCACCACGATGACGAGAGTGGCGGATCGGGTGCGGCGATGGGCGGATCACAGGGGAGCCTTTTGCGACGAGTGGCTCCGGCACGCAACACTGGATACCGCGACCTGGCTACACACCGGTCATGGAGCTCTGTCTAAAGTTGGCGACTTTGCACGAGCGGGTAACATTAAGTGCACACTGTTAAATTTGCACAAACGACTGGGCCATCTCGCTTTTGATACCGTCGAGAAGATGGCCAAAGCATCGTTACCATGGATCAAGTTGATAGATCGGAGCCGTCCAGATTGCCTTACCTGCGCACAAGAAAAGCAATCTAAGAGCGCTCAGGCTAAACAAGACAGCGAAAAAAACTCCCCTATCGACCGCATCGAGGTATTATCTGTAGCGACCTCAAGGGCCAAGACGAAGGATCAGGCTGCAAAGATGTTAAACATTTCTTGGTTCACTACGAAAGGATGTTCAATTGCAAGGCACGTCTTACGTACCAATGAGGGTAGTGAATAAAAGTGTGTCGACCTCTACTGGAGTGCTGCGTTAGGTGAGTGAAGCAAACAATCAAGCTTCATAAGGAAAGGCGGGAAGGATGCACCGCACAATTCTCAATATGGCAAGATGCATGAGTTTTGCGGGGCCTACCTTTGTCTTCTGGGGAGAAGCTTTACAGTTCCAAAGCGCATGTCGCCTCTTGATTGTGCTTAAAGGAGAAATTCCCAGTATATCCGACCTAGTCGTATTCGGAAGCCCGTGCACTGTCTACCGCAACCCTCAAAAGAGAACTTGGAAACCTCGGGCGGAGGTCAGCCCTATAATTAAAAAGCCCGACGAGACAAAGGTATACAAGGTATACATACCGCGTGACCGAGTGGTAATTACGACGCAGCACGTACAAAATGTCGAGACGCTGGGTGGAGACAGGAGCCGTCACCTCCAGAAACAGCTTCGACGTGAAGGACCAACACCCAAGCAGTTGGTCACGAGCCGCGAGGAAGCTTGCAAGCGGTAGGAGCAGCTACCTTCGACAACTTCAAAGAGCTATGGCAAAGACGAGCGAGATGGTCTACGCTGCGGTAGCAAGAAAAAGAAGAAGCGTCGAAGTCGAGGCAAGGGATTGGGAAGTAGGACGTGCAGTGTGGACGGTACCAGCGAGAACATCGAGGAATATGAACGGGAGACACAATCACTACGACGGGCCCGACGCAGTGACGTATTTCGCGCATACGTGAAGGCCAAGAAAGAAGAAGATTTGTAAAACATTTTGCATCCTTCTCAAGGTAAAGTCATGGATGGGGGCAAGATTAAAGTATCTGTTCAAGGCGAAAGAAGCAAGATAGCATCGCCACTGAAGAAGAGCTGGTACGGTATAAAGGAAGCTGGTAGACTATGGACCGAGCTCCTGCACAAAACGCTCGAAAAATAGGGCTTCACGCAGTGTTACACCGACAGCTGTATGTATTTCAAAAGGGGTGATTCCTGAGACCACGATAGTCGGCGTGTATGTGGATGATCTTTTGGTGATGGGAACGAACACGAATATGGTCGATCAGCCCTTTAAGGACATGCATGTGCTAGAAGTAAAGGACCTTGGATTGCTGACAAAACTCTTAGACATGGGAGTTACGCACGACACCGAAGACGGGTACAGACTTGAGCAAGAAGGATGCATTTAAAGCTTATTGCTACTACTGGACTTGAGCAGTCGAATTCGGCGCGTACACCAATCGGAGATAATCCATACAGCGAAGGCGAAGGCGGTATTCTACCTGGAGGAAAAAGTGGGACGATAGAGTAACCGACTATATCCACATTTCAATCGTTGATCGGGAGACTGCTATGGCTTGCGCGCTGTACAAGACCTGACATCGCGTTTGACGTGCATTGAGCCAACCGACACAAGCATATGCCACGTGAATGCGATTGGCGATGGGCTGAGCGTATGTGAAAGGGACAAGAGATAGATCGTTTCGGATGAGCGATTACGACGTTGGAGCCATAGATGGACGAGTATCGTTACAAGGCTACAGCGATGCTGATTATGGAGGAGACCGCAAGGACTCATAAGTCAGTAAGTGGTGGCGTGCTGTGTATGTACGGAATGATAGTTGGGTGGATATGCAAGAAACAAACAAGCGTGGCACTGTCTACAATAGAAGCAGAGTCTAATGCGGCTTCACTGGTGGCAAGTGAGCTTCTCGAACGTATGAGCTACTTGATGAGGTTGAAATAAAAAGAAAATGGAAGTTCCAATGATACTCTAAGTCGACATCCATGTGGCGATTAAGCAGATCGCCGGCGAGTACAGCTCGGGAAGAGCGAAACACTTCGCGGTAAGGCACAAGTTCGTGAAGGGCTACATCAAAAAGGGTGTGATCAAGGTGGTGTACTGCGAATTTAAAAATAATGCGGACTGACGTTCTCACCAGGGCATTCGCTGCTCCACTTCTACGTGAACTGCGCGAGCTTACGTGCCTGGTGTGAAGACATCCCCGGAAGGAGTGTTGAAACGACGCGATTCTTGGGACACAGTGACGTTTGGAGTGCAGCGGTTATTTAAGTGCAGCGACGTTTGGAGTGCAACGGCTACCAGGTTCAGTGATTTTTCAGGGCAAGGCGACTGTTGGCTACGTACACGAGAGAGTTGTAGGTAACATACGAGTATGGGCGGACAGGATAACGTCGTTTAATATACTCTCAATTCAACATCTACTTATTCGAGCGCACTACAAGCTAAAATTGACAACGCTGGAAATGATAGCAATCGTCGATCCAAATCAGGTGCAAATTAAACGTCTTTGATTCGGATTGAAACCTTGATCTTCAGTATCAACGTACTGTTCCAACCCTCAAGACCAGCACGTTGCTGCCATATGCAATTGTAGCTGCTATCGGGTCCTTTAGTTTTTTAGTTACGAAATTTCGTCTTCATTCGGGCACATATGGCTACTTGCTCCTTCCCAGAAGCTATCCGTTAGAATCTTAATTCGACGTCGTAAACGCTTGCTTGTTGTTCTTCATTTATCATCGCGTGGTCAGTATCACTCTGACTTGCTTCTTGTGATATACCTTGTTGAATAGGCCATATGCTACTGTAAACGTGCCCTTCTTTAGAGCGATTTTATTGTTCTCTTTTCTTGTCATGTATCCATACTCGCGATGAAGCATCTCCTTGACTTGAAATAAGTTGATATATGTTCTCGGCTATCTTGACAATCTTGTCATAGTCTTCAAATAGACATCCAAACAGGATTACCAGCTGTTCATCCATTGATGTTTCTTGTCCCGTCGCGTGCATCGATATACAAAGCGCGTCAAATTTCAGGAAATGTTCCAAGATTTTACGACGCTTGGTGACTTTAATTTACATAACTGACGCCGCAATTAAACCCGATTGTGGACACTTTGTCGCAGAATTTTTTTTTGTATCCCCCATGCCTCCGCCGTTGACGAGGCATTCCGTGCCATCGACTGTAAGCTCACGCCACGATTGCAATGCCTTCAGGTCGTTGACTTTTGAAGTAGATGACAATGCGTCTCCCTCTCCTGGGGCGTTCATCTCATCGAGGTGGTCTGGCAGACCCTATTGCCATCTTCATTCATGCGTTGAACTCTTTCACGAAGTGATTATCTTCGCGGGGTATATCATGCGATTCGCCCGAGTTTGGGCTCATAACCAGTTGAGTTTAGAAAAAGTCAAATGGTAAAGAATATAATTAGGTTCTTAGTTCGCTGCTTTGTGTTACCTCTAAGCCATCCCTCTATCCTTCTTAGTGACTTTTTACTGACGTCATCGCTTATATATTTCCAATAGTCTCAGGTATAATTAGATGCACTGGCTGAGGGCTGCAATTTCAGCCTCATCTCTGATTAGATGCACTAGCTGGCACCAACTGCAGCTCACCTAATTGCATCTGAACAGAGCTCAGTAGAATTGTGCACTAATTCAAATGCTGTTGCATCCTTAGCTCTAATGGATCTGATTAGCGGCTTAGAACTTTACGATTCTAGCGTAAATTCTTAAAACGGAAATGGTAGCAGTGAATTAAGAACTTTGGTGATACGTTAGAATTACAGCCAAATCAGATGCACTAGCTGAAGGTGAGTGAGTGAGAAGGTGAGGTACATTGAGATACTTCTAGAGATCCCTATGGCCGTGTTAGTGTCCTATATACTATGCAGCTCTACAGGAGGCAGATCTCGGTCGATTGTGCTGTCACTCCGGTCCACGAGGGTCCGGAGTGCGAGTGTATGCTCTCGCGTTGTTCGTGTTGGCGTGGCGACGAGCGTGACTTCATTCAGCGCTGTTTGGCGCGTTGTAATCCACTGTCGAACGTCGTTGTTCAGGTGTTCTGCAAGTTCCGTGATGATTGGACGTCCGTCCTCTGCAGTCGTCTGCTGAGAGAGAGCCGTGTCCATCGCGATCTTGGCTGCTCGGTCGGCCATCTTGTTATGCTCGCGGTAATGATGCGTCCAGCTGCGGATGCCGAGCCCGTCCGCGCATCGTCTCGCTTTCAGATAGAGTTGTCGCAGTCGAGGCTGTTTCGGTACCCTGTGGCGTTGGTGCTGTCGGATGATCATATTGCTGTCTCCGATCACGTGCAACGGGCTGTAGCGAGCTGCCGCGGCTCAACGTAGTCCGACTCGGCCGTGTTTTTGGTCGTGTCGACTCGCGCATACGACATGCTGGACGCCCAGCAGATGTCTGTGGCGTGCGTGTCGATGTCGAATCGCAAGATGACCGAGCCTGACCCTCCTGGCCCTGGGTTGCCTCTCGATCCTCCATCGAAGAAAAGCAAGAAGACAGAGCTTCGTATTACCATCCGCCTGTACTGCTTCCTCCTTGGTCGCCACCGCCCTTCACCACTGTAGAGACTCACGAGCCGCGAGAGTACCGGATGTCCCTGGAACTTGACTGTACTGCCCGGCACGTCTGCCGATGCTTCACGCTCGCAGTCGCTCATCATTGCCACTGTACGTGGATCGCGTTGCAGTAGAGCGTCCGAGTAGATGATGATGTCCCCGTTGTCCGTTAGCATCCACGAGTGGTGCTGCTGGAACTCCACATTGACCGGTCTCAGTAACGTCGGTGTGTGCGGACGGTAGGGAAGCTGCGGAAAGTTAATCAAGAGTGTTTCACAAAGGCGCTCCGCTGCCCGTCGAGTCGACGGCCGTGGATCCGGAGACTCGCGCATCTGGAACGTGATCTCGCCTCTCCTGCTCCACGACCACTCCATGACATCTCCGAGCGTTCGCCGACAGTCTGTCCGGAGATTCCGGTGCTGGGTTGCTACGTGAGTAAATCGGGATTTCGAGCCGATCCAGAGAAGGTGTCGTCAATCTGTTCTTGGCCCACACCCAAGAATCCTACGGAGTTGCGTCAATGGCTCGGTCTAGCTAATTACTTGCACAAGTACACAAATGATTACGCCGGTTCTGTACAGCCTCTGTCGTCACTTCTGAAGAAAGACGCCACATGGTCGTGGCGTCCCGAGCATCAAGCTGCCTTTGACGCAGTGAAGAAGAGCCTGGCGTCAGCGCCAGTCTTGGTACTCCCTGACGACACCAAGCCGTTTCATGTGGTGTGTGATGCAAGTGACTATGCAATTGGAGTCGTCAGGCAACTGACGACGACGATGAAGACGATCAATGTGCGACGTGTGTGTCGTTGAATCTAACTCGGTCACTCCCGAGTTATGCCTTTTTGATGAAATCGTCGCGGCTTACGCGAACGATCCGGATTACGCGGACATTATTGCCTATCTGCGCGCTCCCAGTGATGCTGCACTGGGAGCTCTTTCGCGAACAAAGCGTGAACATATTAAACGATACAGTATGGATGGTGATTTGCTGTTATACAGCATCGATAAATTCGATGCACCTCGAACGGTGATTGCGAATGGCTTGGATTCGCGTGCTCGTATCATCCACGAGTACAATGATGCCCCAATTAGCGGTCATCTGGGCCGCGAAAAGACATTTGCGGCTGTCTCACGTGACTTCTTCTGGCCCCACATGTACAAGTGGGTTCGAAACTGGATTCGCACCTGCAAGAATATGTCAGCGAGTGAAGCCATCTCCATCGTCACAGGCACCCCTGCAACCTCTGCCGATTGCGCCTGGGGCTTGGCGCTCGGTTTCAATGGACTTATCTTCGGGCTTGCACCCGATGGCCAAGACCGAACGGGTATTCTGGTCTTTGTGGACAGATTAAGCAAAATGACACATCTGGTGCCTGTTCATGCAACGATCACCGCGGCTGAGACCGCGGTGCACTTCATTGACGCTGTGTTTCGCCATCACGGTCTACCAGACAACATAGTCTCGGACCGTGATCCTCGTTTCACATCGGCATTTTGGACGTCATTGTTCAAGTTGCTTGGCGCGAAGCTGCAAATGTCGACAGCAGCCCATCCGGAAACGGATGGGCAAACAGAGAGGGTTAATCGGGTCCTCGAAGATGTTCTTCGAAGTTAGCTACTTCCTTTACGAGTTGGAGTGCATTTTTGCCACTCGCGGAGTTTGCACTCAACAACGCGGTTCACGCGTCAACGGGGTTGACGCCATTTTTTGCAAATTCGGCCCGTCATCCTCGTGTACCTACTCTTCTTGCCGTGGGTCAACCCACGGCTCTTCGTGGCTCAACTCTAGCGGGGGTGATAGTGGTAAACAACGGTCTGGTGCAGCTCACGGTATTCTGAGCGCGAATGTTGTCACCCAATCCAAGGTGAAGTCCTCTGTGTTGACGCCACGTGACGTGGCGTTCCCGCTAGCTCAATGGGCTGCACAGACGCTGATTGACCCTTCTTCGGGTATGCGAAGACCTCAAGCCAACTACGCGCCGATTGAATCAGCACGACCAATTGATGACATGGCTGTGTCAGAGTTTATACTCCAACGTCAACCCATCACGAGGTTTGTACGCGATACTCTTCGATCTGCAGTGGATAGACAGAAAGCGAATGCAGACAAATGTGGCAGAAAGAACATGAGTACCTTCAAGAAGAGTGATCGTGTATTGTTATCTACTGAAGGCCTACGAGATTCTGCAGTAACCAATCTCGGCGCGAGCAAACTCGCGCCACGTTTCATCGGCCCATTCACGGTACTCAAGGCAATCGGCGACGCATACACGCTGGACATCCCTTCGTCACTGCGACTTCACTTGACGTTATACGTCGGGCGGCTCAAGGAGTATCGTCCAGCTACGCTTCACGGGTTGGTTCCATCCTCGGAGTCACTGCGACTTCACCCGACGTTTTACGTCGGGCCGCTCAAGGAGTATCGTCCAGCTACGCTTCACGGGTTGGCTCCGTCCTCGGAGTCAAAGGCTCATAGGTTGAGCTTCCCTCTCGCCTTGCTCGACGCGCCAGTGACATCGGACGTGGCTGCGTCCCAGTCTGCGCGTGCCTAAGAACCTGGCGTTCCAGGTTCCGCATCCGTTCAAGCAGCTCGCGGTTCGACTGTCGAATTTCGCTCGCTGTTCTCTTAGCCCGCACAGCTCGATCAAGGGCAGCTTCAGCTTCCAGCTGGGCATCGACAGCCTTGTTCACAGCCGCATCTACATCGTCCTGGGCAACCAGGACGCCAGCATTACCATCGCGAGGGCCCACCGCCGCTTGTAGACGCGGAAGGTCAGAAGCGCTGGATCGTGGAACGTTTGTTGGGTCACGAGGGCCCTCGTCGCGACTCCATCCGCGCGCGGTTCCAACCGCGCGCAAGTATCGTGTACGTTGGCTCCTCGCCCTTTCACTGAGTTTCACTAGAATGAATCGGGTTTCCACCCGAGCAGGATACGTGGGAACCGCGATCTTCGCTCCTACGAGACGTTCCAGACGTCGTTCGGGCATACGAGTCCGTGCATACGCTTGGTTCAGATTTGGTCGACGACCTGAGTGTTCTCGCGGTGAGCGAGGACGAGACGAACGACTACTGTGTCGTAGTGAAGCGTTACCACGACTACGAGACCAAGAGCGATTGCGAGAATGTCGTGGTGAAACATCACCACGACGACGAGAGGAAGAGCGACGACGAGAACGTCGTGGTGAATGTGTGTCACCACGACCACGCGAACGAGAACGTCGTGGCGAGCGCGTGGCACCACGACCCCGAGAACGCGAGTGGTGTCGTTAGCGTGCCGCGCCACAATTAACTGCGGTCTTGTGCTCTATCAAGCTGCGCTCATACCGTCCGATCCAGAGCTGTTCATATTCGCTGAGTGGATACTCAGCGACGTGTCGTTGCCAAGTTTCGCGAGTTGGACGAGGCATCGAGTCACAGTTACAAGATTCGTGCACGTGAACGTAGCAGAGTCGATCTACGCTCCACGCGTTCTCGCGTATCTTCTCGCGCAGCACACCGACTGAGTGTTCGGCGTGGATATCTTCGCGATTAGCAAGCCACTGCTGCGTTAAAATAGTGTAAGCTAAGTACGGGTTGTTCTAGCCCCGTTACATCCTTGCCATCCAAGCAGGTTAAGTTGTAGATGCCACTGCGTGGTTCGTTTACATAAAGAAATAATGGCCTTGTTCCATATTCTCCCCTCTTACTGTATAAGGTAATACTTCCAACATTGTTAGGCAGCACATTGATCACCCCTAACTCCTAACATCCATCCAATACAAGCACATCGCGTCCATTCCCCACTCATTCTTTCCATAGCGCCATTCTCCACCCATACATTCCGATACATCTCGCGTTGTCTCTCTCCTAAAATGTTTTCCACCATTCCGCCTATACCAGAGCTAGTCTATGGCTCGCTGGAAGCGGCCACAGACGCGCTTCACGCGCCATGCTCGTGAAGCAGGCTACGCAGTTTCTATCAAAAGGAGAAAACGTGTCGCCAACAAACCCGATGGAGACATCAAGTCAGTCTATTTTGACTGCACAAAGGCAGGCCTGTATGTACCTCGCGCCAAAGAAAGGCTAACCAGCTCGGCGAAGACTGGTTGCCCTTTCAAAGTACGCGCGTTGAGATTGGCCCTCGATACTTGGTCAGTTGTTGGGTATGTGTCACTCACCATTTGTACATGCGTCCGCTCCGCTCACAACAGTGACCGCGTCCTGAGTGAGTCAGAATGCAAGCACGTGATCACACTTTCAAGTGCAGGAGCGCGATCAAAAGCATTCTCATAAGCCTGAGAAAGCAACATGATGATTGCAACGTCATTGCGCAGGATGTTTATAACAAACGTTCGAGGAGTCGACTCGCAGCTTTTGCTGACAGGTCTCCCTTGGCTGCTTAGCTTGATGCTCTTGCGGAAAGCGAGATGCATTTTGTTCATATAAATAGCAACCAATAGCTGTCCCATTTGTTCATCATTGTGCCTGTAGCTGGCACAATTTATGCATCCTTTGAGAGCGAGAGGTTGTGGATCCTCTACGCAATTATAAAACCAATAAAAATGAATTCCCGTTACGCCATATAATTGGGGTAACACGTCGGACAAGTCCTTCACATTTGCATACTGCTCTATGCAAAAAAAGAATCCACGGCGGATTACACGTAGGTGATAAAAAGATTGTGATATGTCTTTGAACGTTATGTCATTCTCCCCAAGGTATTTGTAACTGCCGAGCGCTCGCTCTCGTGTCCGCTATTGCCGCCACGGCTAAAATCCTTTTGTGCCGAAGCATATTTACAAGAATGATTATGCGAAGCAGCGTACTGACTTTACGAGCCAGGAGCAATTCAAAGCTGCGATGACCATCTGGACCTCAATTCTTTTCGCGAATACCGAGCGGGAATATGACGAAAAAGTGAGGGAGCTTCCGCCCCCCCCCGTATTTTTTTAATTACGTTGCCTCGACTTGGCTTGTGCACAAAGAGAAGTTTGTGGATTTCTGAAAGCGTGGAGTCAACACTTCGGACATGTGACAACCACACGTGTTGAGAGCGCGCATTCGGCCCTCAAGCATCGGATATTTGTTTCGACCGGCGAATTTCATACTGTCCATGGTGCGTCAACCATGCTCAGAGCAGTATATCACTGTGACACAGAAAAACGCCAGCGAGAGAAGCATCACAGATATGCAATTTGGCAGCATGTTCTTCGAAATGATAGGAAAAATGAGTGTAGTGGCCTTGAGGTTCGCATTGCAGCGTTTCAAGCTGCGGCACAACCCCATAATCCATGTACAGGCTGCTTTGTGTCCACAATTGGCATCCCATGCGAGCATAAGTTTCACCAAGACTAGCTGAGAGTCCGCAATGGGTATTGGAAAAGAAGGATTTTGATGAGAACTGGTGGCTGGAAGCTCAGCGCAGTATCCCAGTGATAGCAGATGAGAGGCCCGTAGTAGAGGAAATAGCTGCTTTCCAGATGGCATGTGAAGCTGCGCAATCATAACATCAGCGGCAATAGCTTCTCAGTGGTCTGAGACGTTTGAATGCCACGGATATGACAACGATTCATGAGCCAGTAAAGATACAGACGCAGGGGGGGGCTAGTCTGGCTCAATTCGCAGGGTGCTATCTGAGTTTGAGCATGTTGAGCGAAACTTCGAACAAACTGCGGTTGTTGCGTTTGTTTCTGCTGTGCGGCGCTGCCGCTTATGCCAGTGGCACTGGTCACAATGCACGGACATGCTCTGCATAAACGAATGCTAATTAGAAAAAAACAATGCCAATTAAAAAACAGAAGAACAAACGGAGTCGCAAAGAACGAAAAGCAGAAGGATAAGTGAACGAATTATTGAAGAATACGACATCATTATTGACAAGTTGATTTTGCGGGTGTTTGTGCCTCGC
Source organism: Bremia lactucae (assembly GCF_004359215.1). Classification (NCBI taxonomy): domain Eukaryota; phylum Oomycota; class Peronosporomycetes; order Peronosporales; family Peronosporaceae; genus Bremia; species Bremia lactucae. Next base: position 6,354,300 of record NC_090612.1, read on the forward strand.
GTCTCTGGTCTAGAAATTACGTCTTATATTGAGTGATGCAAGGGATAGGGGTGATCAATGTGTTGTCTAATAATATTGGAAGTATTGCCTTATATAGTAAGAGGGGTGGGTATGGAACAAGGGAGGGTGGGAAACGATCACCGCCCATAAATAAGAATTGTTATTTTGAGACGTAATCAAAAATATTTTACTTCGGCTTGACTTTGTTAGAGGTTTGAAGGAGACATCAAGGTTGCAACGTAAGATTGTCTTGTATTTACGTTCCATCACTGATTATTTGCTCAACAGCTCATACAATACTACAGCAAACGCATCCTGAGCGATTGTCAATCAGAACGATCGTACAATTCTTGGAAGGCTTTCCATCTAACCTCATCAATCTATCGTTTCCGCTCATGAAGTGCCATATTTCAAAGCTAAGCTTGCTATACCAAACATCGTGATTGTTAACAGCACCATAGCTCACTTATGCTGCGATACTTTCTGTCTTGTTTGGATCACCAAAACTGAAAAAGTTGGCTGTCAAATAATAAAAAAATCTCCCAAATCAAAGCTATCGAGTACGGATGCAGTGGTGAAAACGAAGACGCTGAATTACTCTCTTGGCGAACTCAAGAGCTCACAATATGAATTATTGGCGGTGTACGTCAATAGACGAAGAAAGTATCAAAAGCGATTGCCTTTTGCTTAAAGGACTTCCCATATCGGATAACGGTATAGCGAAGATTCGATAACTGTTGCGGGGCACTAACGAGTTGTACTGGTTCAGTACACAAGTCCACTTCGCACTGCTTTAGTGCAAGTGGTGCCACACGTCACTTCACATACAGTAGTACGTGCAGAGGGAGACTCTCTTTAAAATACTCGCTGTTAAGAGGGTTGGAAGTAAACTGTGCTACATATAATAAAGTTTTCTATTTCTATCTATTTAATCCTAACTGAATTATAAAATAATATAAAAGATGTAATAAAGTCTTATTTGTATATCTCTTTGCGCGCATCCAGCGGTGACTGGACCGCAGAGCAAGTAGATATAATGGCCTATATCTGCTAATAAATAAGCTTTTCGTATGTTTCTATGTAAAGCAATATTCCCCAAAATATTATCTTCCTTTTAGATATTGTATTAATTAACAACCTTTAAGTGTGAATTTATGTGACGATACACCCGTTAGATCACCCCCCCCCTTAAACAACAATTACTTCGGCTGTCATTGAATAGAGTGGTCACTATAAAAACACTTGATTAAAAACGATGTTAATTGGTCAGAACCGTCAAATTCAAATTTATCGCATGGTTAACGGTCCATGCGGTCGGCGAATAGTGCGGAACCTACGGCTGCGGTACGTGCAGCCGCGGGCGACGCATTATTGCCTCTTGCGGCAGACGTTTCGCCTGCCGTAGTATCCTCTTCTCCCGCAACACTAAATGTTGCGGGTGCACGTGGTGAGTCACCACGTGAATGCGACCCCTCTTTGGTGGTCGACTATGGATGCGAGTCGGACGTAATGGCCGACTCAGGGAGAGCAGAACAGTCGGTTGATCATCGTCAGGCGGCTGACTATGATCCTTCGAATAAGGGTGGCTCAATCGAATAGACGTGCTAATAGCATTCGCTATAGCATGTTTGGTTCCGAAGATGAGGATGATTCCTTATCGCCAGCACCGTCTCCCGTGCCGTCACCCGCACTTACTTTTGTGCGTGGTGATGAAGATTGCGTAAGCCATCGTGATAAATGTTCTCGTGATACCCCTGCTTTAGTGAGTACCACTCAAGGGGGTGCAGACGATAGAATGTCTCGTCTTGCCTCTGTGAAGAAGCCGTGGCTCTTGCCCGGACGGCTAGTCAGTAGCTTGTCTGGAGAGACTACTCCTCACAATAAATATCCCTTATTTAATGCGGCAAAGCTGTTTTGTAGACAGATTCAGCAAGATGGTACATCTTACTGCAGTACCAGAGTCAATCATGGCTTCGGGCTGTGCCCGTGTCTTTATCGACACGGTATTCAGACTCCATGGTTAACCCCGTGAACTGGTCTCCGAAAGAGATTTACGATTCACGGTGGAGTTTTGGCAATACGTGTTCCGATCTCTTGAACACGGCTGACTATGTCAAATTCTCATCATCCGGAGACAGATGGTCGGACGGAATCGCGTCCTCGAAGAGATAATTCTAGGTTACATCCAATCGTATCCGAATTGGGGCGAGTTTTTACCGATGGTCGAATTCGTCATCAACAATTCAGTGCATGCGTCTACAACGCATAGACCGTTCTTCGTGAATGGCTAACTCCATCCTCGCACACCCACCCAATTAGAAGGATCCTCTGTGTTCGGGGGGGGGGGGACTCGCACGAACAAAACAGCTCTGGATCATGCTCATCACGCGTCAAAATGTCTGACGACGCGAATGATGTTGATGTAGAAGCAATCGACATCGAAAGAGAGAAACCCAGCAATAGTGATGACTTAATTGTTCCCAAAAAAATAGTACCAGCGAGGAATCTCTCGCTGGAAAGAGAAGATCACATGGCATATTATAGTTATGGGTAAACGTGGTGAACATATAAAAACCAACACAAGCACAAAAAGAATTAGTCTTTTGTGGGTCAGCATCTAACAACAAAACATCAGTGCGCACAAAGCGCAATGAAAAAGACAAAACAAATGTGTTAGCAAAAGGGATTTCTGCTGACCGAGAATCAGTAGTCTGTATCGTACAGGAATCTATTGCTAACGCAGTGGTGCGGTAGAAATGGAACGCCGACAAATATGTAAGAGCAAATGTTCTTTCATCTTAAATTAATAATCTAGTACTACTGTCTACGGTAAACTTGCCTAAGCATCTAGTCACTAATGTGGATAGTAGTAAACTACTTCCCAAGTTCATTGGATCATTCCGTGTACTGCATCGCAGAGGCAATGCGTACACAATAGAATTGCCACGAAGGATGCGAACGCATCCTACGTTATATGTTGGTCGGATACGCCTGTACCATCAGTACGCAGTTTCTTCCGAGGACGGATCTGACCACAGCATTCAAGAATCCTCAAAAGATTCTTGTGATCATGAACCAGACTCTCATATTAAGTATAAAAAATTCTCACTATCATGTCAAGTATGGAAATTCTCATGCCGAATCCAAAGTTCCTCGAAATCGCGATGAGCTGACGACAACTCGTCAAGAAGAGCCTGTACACTTCCGTTCGTACTCCAACATTGAGTTCGCACTTTCCGAACGGTCTTCCAATCGTTCGATACAGTGAGTCTGCACCGTCTGTTCCAACGAGTGCCGCTTACCGCGCTCGTGATCAAGACCCTCAATATATAGGTAGCGGTCGAGTTTGTCGATCTTCGTCTCTAGATCCGACACATAGGTCGGATCTAATTTTCCCTCCTCCACCACAACCATTGGTGCATTCCCAAGGTGGTCAACGTTTTCTTGGAACATATCGTAAACCACCGTGATGTGAAGGGGCAGCAAACGAGTTATTTTGTTCGCTGGCGCGGTTATCCACCTTCGCATGACAGCTGGGAGCCTCGTTTCCAGCTGATTATTGACGTTGAGGGCCTCATCCGTCAAAATGACGAGACTCATCCGATGGATCAGAAGGTCCATCGGAAAACACGCGCCCCCTGTCGCATGTAAATAGATTGCAAAACGTCAATCGCATCGCGCATCTTACCCAAAGCTAAGAAAGGGAATAGACATCCCATTTCACTCGTTTCGTGTTGTCGACACTGCACGGACAGGGATAACCCCACGTGAGGCATGGAAGCCCTGCCTCACGAGACAGCCGATGCAATTGTTACCTTGCACCGGTTGGAGTTCGTTTTCTTAACTTAAGGCGAATCGCGTTAAGTCTTTGAAGCCACGCTTCGCGTCCATTGTCTTGACATGCGAATAAACGCGCTCCAGGCTTGCATCAGCGAGATTTTATCTCGCTTGTTGTTGCCACTATACCATCGATGCTTAAGAAAGGCATCGAGATAAAAATCTTCCTCAGCGCGAAAGTTCTTCGCGCTGGGATCAAGACCAGGAAAAGATTCCATTGTTCTGTGACCGTCTTCGGGAAATCCGAAATCGAAGTCCGTAGATACGGACTGCCAACATTCTGCCGGTAGTGGTAGAGGTTGTAGAGGTGCACGAGATGAAGGGCTAGGCTTCACCCGTTGACACACCTCGCAAGCACGAATGTACTTGTATACTGGCGGGGCCAGTAAAAGTCGCGACTTACTGTAAGATAACTTTTCTCACGTCTACGATGCCCACTTGTTGGTGCATCGTGACACACATACATGATGCGCAAGTGCAAACCATTGTGAGCTGGGACGACGACACGTGGAGTGTCGCCGGCAACGGCTGTGTAATACAATAAGCCATTGCATGTTGTGTATCGATTGGATGACGATCGATATAAAGCCAATAAATCTTTATAATATGTATTGGATGGATTCATCAGATGATCCATTAAACGCAGAAAATCTTTATCTATCTTCTGTGTAGGCTTTCTTTATGTCATCAATCAAAGTTGATGACGGAACACTCGTAATGAGCGTTGCAACAGTGGGATTATTTTCACTGTTGGAGTGAGCTGCCGACTCGAAGTCGGGTCGGCGTGATAACGCATCAGCAACATTAAGTCGTCCTGGTTTATATTCGACGGAGAAATCATACTCCGCAAAGAGGGATAGCCACAACGCCATTCGTTGCGAGCGGCGTGGGCTGTTTACGGCCGTGCGTAAACGGCACTGGGTAACTGCGTTCAACTGGTTGCAGCTGACGCAAATGGTAGCTGACGACGCGCTCGGCGCCGTCTATATCGTATTGCATCAACGCACGGCTGATTGCGAAATCGCTGGCGTCACAGACCACATGGAATCATCTGTATTGATCTGCAATCGCCAAGATGGGCGCTTGCATCAAGCTTTGCATATTAGCTTCAAAGGGATGCTGACAGTTAGCGTTCCATAACCATTTCTCGTCTTTTTTTCAAGAGACGAGAGAGATGAACCGTCATCTCGGCATAATAGCGTGAGTACTTGTGCAAGTACGCCGCTGAACCAAGGAACTTTCTAAGTTCCTTGTCATCGACTGGAACTGGCCAGTTAGTGATTGCTTTGATCTTTTCGAGATCAGGGCGCACGCCGTGTTTACCGTCGATGCACCCAAGAAGTGGTATTTCGCTTGCAGCGAATATACACTTCTTGAGATTTGCATACAACTTGTGCTTTCGCATAAGTGTAAGAACCTGACGAACGTGAGTTTTATGAACTTCCACGTCCGTCTTACCGTCCATGGCCCGGCTATGGACGAATACGTCGTCAAAATAACTCGGTGCGAATTCTCGCACCGGTCTCAACAGATTTGTTACACATCTGTTGAATGTTGCAGGGGCGTTACTAAGCCCCTGGGGCATCACTAGCCATTCCCAAAGCATCCCACTGGGAGTGCTTACTGCTGTTTACGGGATGTCCCGCTTACGCAGAAGGGTTTGATAGAACCCATCCATCAGATCCATAGACGAAAAAATCGTACTCTTAGACATACCATCTATGATTACGTCTTTTCTAGGTATCGGCGTTTGAGCCGGTACTGTTGCAGCATTCAGTTTGTTGAATGCGTGCACTATCCGCCACCCTCCTGTGGCTTTTCGCACACAGAAGGTCGGAGAGTTTGTGGGGAGGTTGACTCCCTTACATGGCCCGCTTTTAATCGGTCGATGAAGAATTTATCGATCGCAAGTACTTGTTCGCGAGGCAGTGGTCACTGCTTCATGACACAGTACTTCGAGCCCGGTTTGAGCTCGATCTCATGTCGGCATAAAACTACTACAGGGAACACATTCCTGAATTCAATCAAATCCTTGTATAAAGGATTTGTCTTAAGTGACTTCCACCGGCTCAAACGCCGAAACCTAGAAAAGACGTAATAATCATAGATGGTATGTCTAAAAGTACCATATTTTCGTCTATGGATCTGATGGATGGATTTTATCAGATCCCTATGCGTGAATGAGACATCCCGCACACAGCAGTGAGCACTCCCAGTGGATGCTCTGGGAATGGCTACTAATACCACAGGGGCTTAGTAACGCTCCTGCAACATTCAACATATGCGTAACGAACCATCAGACTGTTGAGACCGAGTGACAACATTCGCTTCATTTCTTCTTTCAGGTTGGAACCTAAACAGCTAACCGTTTGGTTGTGTGTTTTTTCCGTTCTTTGTCCGATGACAACAAGCGTGAGTCACAGACTCTTAGCACCTTCCTCGACGATGAGGGAATGGCGGACTTTGAAAGTCACACTCCATCAGAGGATGAGGAACAAGAGCGTCGCTCTTGCACGCCTTCTCCTCCGGATGAAGGCCCCGAATTCGTTCCCATAACGTGGTGCCGCTAATGTTGTAACTGCAGCGAGCAGGACACATGACTTTGAGTCCAACATCATTACGAATCCGCTCGATAAAGAGCAAGAGTGGGCGATCCTCATTGAGGAACAAGCTCGTCATCGAGCTGCCCAGATAGCGAAAGCTAAAGCTCATAGTGAATATAGATTCACTCCGCTTAGCGCGAAAGAGCGTCTCAAATAGATCGCGGGTCACAATTTGGCCATCTGGACCTCCAGTGACCCGGCGAGGGGCCGGAGGAGATCGCTGCTCGTGTCGCTCTTCAAGAGAGACACCTTACACCAAAGGTAATGACGCGAGGTCAGTATCTGAAGAGTTTACGTGATAAAGTTCGTGGGGCTTCGGTGACCTCAATGAGGAAATTTCCGATCGTTTTGTTCCCAAACTATTATTATATGTTAATAAATATAATACCTACTGTTAAACTATTTTTTATGAAAGATAATTTATTTTGATTGTTAATATTTACACCAGTTTTTTTGTTATCTTAAATATTTTAAAGTTTAATTGATAATTTTTAAAATACTTAACAGATGTTATTTTAATGGAAGAACCATTTGTTAAAATTAAATATTTTTTTTATAATTAAAGATTTTTTTTATTTTTGTTCATACAGATATTTATTTATTATTGGCTAGATAACATAAAATTCGGATACAGTTGGACTTAACCTCCAAGCATCTTTTCGAGGACGCGATTTACGCGTTCCGTTTACCATCTGTCTCTCGATGATCAGAAGTTGACATAGTCAGCCGTGTTCCGAGAGATCGGAACACGGATTGCCAAAACTCCGCTGTGAGCCGTGGATCTCTATCGGAGGCCAGTTCGCGAACAAGAAGTGAAAACGAAGTCTCATTTGAGAACTGGGTCCATCAGGTCCGCCGCCTCCGCTTTATTTTGAATATCAGAGAGTCTGTGGATGTGGCTGATGTTCGTTTGAAGCGGAAGCTTCGCTTCGATTTCGCCAAGATTGAAGGCCAGAGGCCAGTTACGATTGGCCTTTATGCCACAAAACGAAGAAAGGTGTAGCCGAAATTTCGGTGCTTCGGTTTACTGTGCAACCATGGATCGAAGCCGCACTGAGGCTATAGATCCATCTAATCCCACTTCTAGTGGTGGGAAGCGTCGTCTGACGTGAGTTGACCCTGAGCTTGGCGTTCAAAGACGTCAATGGCGAACGACAATCTTGCCGAAGAGGTACCTCAAACTCCCAAGAGTATTTGGAAGAGAGGTACCCCAGCCACTTCACCAGATACTGGCATTGGCCCTTACGACGACGTCGCTTTAAAGTTCCTCTTCGTGAAATTGAAGGTTCCCTCGCGCATAAAGCAGCGCGGGAGGGGGCCGAAATTTCGATGAGAGCATTCGATCTTTAAAGCACGAGGTGCAACTTCTTCGAAAGAGCCTTGCTCGGGTTATGAGCTCTTTTGAGGCGATTCAGAGCCGTCTTTTTATGCTAAAGCGTCAGCAACATCACTTAGAGGACAAGCTGGACATCTTAGTGAAGATGCAGCAATCTGCGGCACGACCGCCTGTCTCGGCTCAAGCGCTTTTAAGCTCACGTGAGAAGGGTCCCGATATGGCTTAAGCAAGCCGACGTAGAACACTTAGTGTGTACGCAGCTTGCTAGGAAGGTTTAGCATGCAAGCTAGGCCCTTCTTGGCCACGACCGTAAATGGTCCAATAAAGCGCGGGCGCAATTTGGTCTTGAAGATCGCGGAAACCAAGTAAGTAGGTAGATTTTTAGCGTTGAATAAAATTCGGTCGCCGACCACATAAGAATTAATGTAGCTTCTGCCTTTGGCATCTCCTTGTTCTTTTCGTTTGTCTTTGTAACAGAGCACTGCCAATGGCAAAATCTGATGCGTCACAGACGACACTGAAATGCCAATTTGGATTCGGCAGTGCCAGAATTGGGGCATGGATAAGACTACCCGCTTGAAAAGCATTATGGTCTGTGCTAGTCCAGCACCATTCTGTATCCTTTATAAGGAAAATAGACAATGGCCTAGCCATATCAGCGTAATTTTCTCTAAGTTTGTGTAAATAATCGGCGAGACCCAACCACTTACGCAAATCCTTTTGGTTTTTAGGAACCGACCAATCTACTATGGCTTTTACCCTGACGGGGTCCGCTCTAAGGCCTGGCTCTCCCATAAAGCACCCTAAGCCAGGAATTTCTTCTGCGCCAAAAATGCATTTAGATGTATTGGCATACAATTTATTTGTGCGCATACACTCGAGCACTGCACGACCACTTCCATGCATACTGCTTGTGGTTCTAACCGCTGTCAGCGGGATATCGCTAGCTTGCATGAGCAATTGGTAGTAACCATCGACTAAGTCGACTGCACTGTACATTGTACATTTCACCATATTGTTCTGAAGAACATCCTTTCTAGAAATGGGGGTTTGTGCTGGTATAGTGGCAGCATTAAGCTTATTATAAGCATGTACATTGCGCCATTTACCATTTGGCTTTTTGACACAAATGTCGGTGTCGAGTTGGGAGATTTGCTCTCTCGTACCATTTCAGCCTCGTGTTTAGCACGGAAGAAATCGTCAATGACGTCACACTGTCCCATAAGTAAAGGATACTGTCGTGTGACACAGTATTTGGTTTCCGTAATCGAGTCAATTTCATATCGGACACCTCTATTCGGAGGAAAAAAGATGGCGGATCGGTACATACCACATCTTGGAATTCCTTATTCAAAGGAATGAAATGGACCGTAGGATCTTTAAGAATCGATGACCCACTCCGCGCACTAAGTGCAGCTTTTGTGTCAACCAGGACAGCTTCGTCCAGAAGTGACGATAAGTTTAATCCAATCGTTGGTCGAGCGACTATCATCCACGCCAGCTTTTAAGGCTCGGCCGCACTCATCGATAGACATTTCGTCTAGCTCTAAAAGAGCATGTAACGAAGGGATTGCCGCAAGGCTAACATCTCCCTCGATGTTACTGGTTACACCATTTACAAGCATATGTAATTGCTCACTCGTATTACTTTGTGAGGGTATAAACGCTTCTCGTTTCCCCTGTCTTAGAGTAGAGACAATACGCCTCTTAGAGGCCGGGACATTCAAGTCCCCAAAATTTCCAGCCTACATTGGTACAACATCAGAGATGGAGTCTGATATGCGACATCCGACAAGGAGTTAGGTAACTCAACTTCCTTGTCCAGCGACCGTATACGTGTCGCTTCAAGTGCATTAGAAGGATTTGACCCGAAATGCCCTGGCGAACCTCCAATAGTGTCATTATTGACACTCAGTATGGTGCCACCACACTCGGTGGACTTAGATGTGCCACTCCACGTATTTTAGGAATATTGCACCCTTGATGCCCTGGCGAACCGCCAATAGTGTCACTATTGACACTCAGTATGGTGCCACTTCGGCCGACCACACTCAGTGATTCGCGCCAATAGCGCTTTTGCTGGCTAGCAAAGGTGGGTTCATGACTCTCCAAAACTTTGCGACGCCTAAGGTCTTAGAACTCCAATCGATCCATGGCTCATGGCGCTCAAGCTAGGCCATACCAAGGATGAGATCAGATTTTGAAATTGGATCAAGGACGAGACAGCGTTCCATACTGTCAAAGTCCAGAAATTTTATGTATAGGTCGAAGTTGGAGCTCTTTCGAGCTTTACGCGAATTTCGTAGGGGGCAGGCCGGACGTAAATGTTTCGTGCTTCCGCACATATAACATCTACGGATGGTCTTATGCTGTTCCACAGCTTCAAAAGCCTCTTCTCCTTCTCAACGGGGCTTAAATTTGTAGATTCCGCTCTATTAGACGGAGCCCATGTGCTCGAAGAGCTTGTTCGGTAGACAGGCGTGCTAACGCGAGCAGACTTAAAGTCGAACTCGGCGCGTAGTGCTATGGCAACTGCCTCTTCGAAAGTAGCAGGACGAAATCGGAATAATTCCGTCCGGGCAACGCCCTCATTGAGACCCCCCATAAAGATTGTTACTACAATTGCTTCTTGCACCGGGTCTTAATGCATAGATGCAATGAGTGTTCTCAACTCCTAAACAAAGCCCCCTAAGGTTGTTTTACCTTGTCGAGTCGCTAGGAGCCGTGCTCGCATGCGAAAAGCCTGATCAGGCGGCGCAAACATGCTAGTCATTTGCTGTTTTAGCGAATCCCATGAGGTAAAAGCGTCATTTATGACGTACTGCACGATAGTGCCCACTCCATAGCTTTACCTCCGAGTTTGGAATGGCCATAGCCACCTTTTGCCGTTCTGTTAAGTACAAGTCGGAGTCAATGGAATTCTCCATCTGCTCAATCCAAAAAGGGAGATTTTCTCCCTCTTTTCCCCAATTGTCTTTACATTGACAGCTAGAGGGCGAGCCTTCGACTCTGAATCAGTTACAGAGATGTACCGGGTTGGCATAGATGCCGCAAGGTGATCTTGTACCTGGCCGATCAGGGAGGATTCATATCGCATGAAGTCTTCAAGCCTTGCATACAGGACCTCTGGTCCCTGGGATATAATGAACTCTAATTGTTCAGGCCCAAAAAAAATTTGAGCTTGTCATCAGCTGTGCGGTGCGCCTATGAAAGTTCTGGAAACTATTCCATTTCGGTGAAGGCTTAGGCTTATAAAGACTCAGGCGTAGATTGACGATGAGTGCCACCAGATGTAGCGGAGCTACCTCGCTTCTAAAGTCAGCGGAAGACTTTCAGACTCAGGGAGTCACTTAATTTTATTGAACTAACGGGTTTAACAACTCAGGGAGTCTTGCAAGCTATTCAAGCTTATTGAATCCTAGTTCAAGGGATTCAGGGGTTCGTAGAACCAAGTGGCAACTAGTTCCCAAGAGTATATACCTTAGAAAGGCTTCTATCTCTTACAGATCGATGCGCAAGCCTTAAGAAGCGACTTAACGCTTTAAGATCATAAGGACTTTATTTAATTTCTTAATAAAAAACCTTACCCTAGCTTGTTTAAAAAAATAGATTTCGGCTCCAGATTTATATCTGGCAGCGACCACTTTTTGACCCATGATAAATGGGAATTAGGTAATTAACTATTTTATAATAGGATAAAAGGGTATATAACTCATTAGGTAAATGTACCACAACAACGGTCCAACCGATGTGTGCCCCATTACATCCGGTCTTTGAAAAATAATCGTATTTGTCGCTGTAAACAGCATTTGCTTCTATGACAATGGGAAGTGAGGGTTTGTATAAATGATATGCGTCATAAACGAATCTCTTGCTATCTTAGAGGAGCCTCGCGTTGCTTGCAGCGAAGCCAGATGTAAACTCGACAATCTTATTTTGCGAAGCGGAATTAGCATTGAATACATTCTGCCCATGTTGCAAGTCAGGCACAATCCCCCCTCTTGGTCACCGCTCTGAGCAATCTGGTTGACATATCAAGAGTATGCCAGCAGGACGCTGCAATTTGTAGTCTTTCTTGTGTGGGACCCCATGAGATATTTAAGTAGACAACAAATAGGCCGACCGACGTGATGCTGGTCGGCCCATTATAGCAATTTCATCACACAGCGCCGAACTTGTCAAGGACGAGATCAGTGTTCAGCTGTAACACCAACGGATTCGAGATTTAAAATGCTTAAAGAATAAGGACGAAATGCATTTGAATAAGGTAGAGAGGTCTGTGCCACAAAAATTTCTTGGGAAGGCCCAAAATACGATTTATGATCACGCAAACCTTATTTCGATGTATGACAAAAACAGCATCATCAAATCAGCGTCATCACCACAGCGCCTTATCTCTTAATTAACGTTCGCAAACCTAGATTATGAGTAACGTCTCGTCATCATCGTATCCGAAATCTTTCTTGTACTGCGAAAAAATTCGCTTGATTTCTGCAACGTACAGCGTATGCACGGCTCGTATTTCGCTCTCGGAAGGATTGGCCGTCAGCTTAGTGGGAATAGTTTTACCGTACACAACGCCAAAACGCTTTCCCTTGGGCGGCTGTTTGGGCATCCACATAAATTTTCCCCAAAAAAATATTAAAGGGATCTTGAGCGTCTTGCGGAAGAAATTTATCACACTTTGCGGAGGGTTCCACATGCTACCACGACACTTAATTAGTCTTCATTAAATACAATATATGCATTCAGTCCCATTGTTGACTCACTTGTAAAGCCATTTTTCTCCAAACACGAAGCTCGGAACCAGCTCCGCACCGTGGCGCATGGCCAATTTTATAAAACCAAGACGATTCTTCAGCACAAGCTCGTTTACCTTGGATTTAGGGTCCGTCTTAAAGATTTCTGGAACGCCCCCAGGGTAAACGACAATACTGGTACCATCATTCAGGACCTTGTCAGCTGTCGAGCGTGAAGCGTCGACGCCGCCAAGCCACAGACAAAATTCCCGGCCTAAAGGAACGTAAAACATAGTTGATGCACCGAGAGCTGTTGCAATACATAATGCCAATTCATAAAAAATATGAGATCAGTATACACACAGTCAGTAATACTAGCAGCAAGCAGTAACCTCGCGTCGAGATGCCCGGAAAGACTTTTTCCCAGTTGCCGCCATAGGTTGAGACGCGAGAAAGCACGAGGATGCCGTGCGGATGGTAGCCAAAGATGTACTTCTTATTGCAATCTAGCGCCTGCTCCCGAATCAATTTTATACCAAGATATTTAGTGCTGAGGCCCCATATGCGGGTGGAACGAATGGCTAGCCAAAGATTTCCCTTTGCCGTCTTCTGAGCACCATTGAGGAAGAATGGCAAGTACATTGCAATCAATGCCGCGGGTATGTAGCCATAACCGATGGTGTACATGTAATGGAAGAGAAAGAGGAAGGGAACACCATAGAAATTGTAGTGGGTGGTGAGGAAGCTGAAGAGATCAGTCACGATGACCTGAGCCCAAAGAGGCACCCGCGAATCTTCGGCGAAGTAGCCGGGCGTTTCGTACACGAAAGGACATTCCGTCTTCTGTGTCGCGCGCATTGCGCTATTGTCTTTTTCTTGCTCGACGATAGCTGGGTTAAATGCCATCACTTTTGTGAAGTAATCGCAGAGCGGGAAATTACGGCTATGTACGATTTGTGTACACATTTGAGTATTTTTCACGTCGATGAAATCTAATTTTGAAAAAAGGTATCGGTAAAGCAACACACATCGCCACCATGTCCGTAATTTCTTTGTTATTTCAACAATTTAATTATGCATTGAAGCCGACAAATACAGTGCTATCTTATAGTTCCTGTAACGGGGTGTATCGTTACATGAATTAACACTTAAAGGTTGTTAATTAATATCTTATCTAAAAGGTGGAGAATATTTGGAGAATATTACTTTACGAAGAAATCTTCGGAAAGCTTATCCATTGGTAGGTATAGGCCATTATACCTACTTGCTCCGCGGACCAGTCACCGCTGGACGCGCGCAAAGAAAGATACAGATAAGACTTTATTACATGTTTTGTATTAGCTTATAATTAAGTTAGTATTAAATAAATGGATACAGAAGAACTTAATTATACTAAAAACAGTTTACCTTTAACCCTCTTTAAAGCAAGTATTTTAACGAGAGTCTTTGTAGGCGGGCACGTCGTGATGCGGCCACGCTCTACTTAGACACACACCCTAGCACAGCGAGGAAGCGGTTTAACCAGCTTCTCTTGCGTGCAGTGAGGAAGTTGTGGTGGGCGCGTTAGCGACCTCACCCAACGCACTAAGTACTTTGGTTAAGTGTCGTCAAGGGAGCGGTAATCCGGCTCCTCGTGCGCACTTACCAAGTAGGAAGTAGTTTTCAGACTGATTTATATTTAACCGAATTAAATGTAAATACCTAATTTTACCAATCAAAATGTCATCTCTGTAGAAAACACTTAATATTTATTGCGAGCATATCTTTCTAGATAGCGTAACGGATGACGCTGGGCGTCATCCCTCCTAATGTGAATGCACCCATGTGCATCACATGCACAAGGGTTGGTCACAAATGTGAACCGCACCCATGTGCTGGGTCTAATTGCTTTAATTAAGTAATTGACCATCCCGTTAAGTACACCAAGTGTACTAAACGGGGACTGTGTAACATAAGGGCAACTTTAGCCCGTTACACCATCCCCTTAAAGAACGAATTTTCATTTTAAATTCGTCAAAGAGGAGCGAGCAGCTTTACGCGCCGCTAGTTCACTCAACCACTCTAGCGACCTATATTTCCATACACGGCGCCAAAGATGCCACCTAGAAGGGGCAATGTTGGTGGGTCGTCTGCGAAGACGCCCACTCAACCTCGCACTAAGCGCGCGCCGCGTTAACTCGCCGGCCGCGTCCAATGCCTTAGTCGAAACACCGACAGCTACTGCTGCTGTCGCGTTAACGGGGCTAAAGGATCCATCCCACTTTAACAGTGAAGATGCTGATCCGTCGCTCATTGTCGACTACAATGAGTCGACACCGTTGCCGTCACCTCATAGTAGTGATGCGGACAACGAGCTCATGAGGAAGGATGATGGCGCATTATTGCCCATCCAAACTTCTCTCATGGCTCACAACATGGAGACAGCA
>NC_090612.1:6375815-6387090 GCF_004359215.1 Bremia lactucae
AGGGAGTCCTCTTGCTGGGCGTCTTCGCCCCAGCAGGGACCCTGGCATAGCAGCGAGCCATCATATGGCCGCGCTTGCCGCATTTATAATAGACAACGTCTGCATTGCCCAACTCCATGGGAGTGGCACTGACCTCTCGGCCGACGGCTTATACCAAGCTATCGCCGAAGCACTGTTGTAGGATTGCTCCTCAACCAAGGCAATTTGGATTGTCTCTTCCATCATCGACGGCACTTTTTTGAAAAGGGCCTGTCGCGATGGGCCATGCCGTAGTCCGTTCATAAACGTGGGCACCTTAATGTGCTCCGGAATCGGACCTACGGTAATGGACGCCGACAGCGAGCGCATCTCTTGCACATACTCTTGCAGAGATCGCTTCGCCTGTCGCGCTCCAAAGAAGTGCGTCTGAAGCAGCACTTTGTTGTTCGGCGGCTGGTACGTGGCGCGAATCTTCTCCTCGAGGATCGCTCATGAAGGAAACGCCTTTTTGTCCACCATAAGCGCCGAGTAAGCCCACCATGAGGCCTTGCCGCGCAGACGCGACATGGCGTACGACACCATCCGGCTGTCGTCCTCGATGAGCTGGGCGACACCGCATTGCTCCACGGCTAAAAGCCAGTGGACAATCGAGTGCGCTGCAGTTCCATCGGACTTGGGCGGGTCCATCCGAATGGACCTCGGCTGATGCGGCCGGGCAGAGAGCATCTCAACAGTCCCGTTGAGGGTCTCGCTCCGAGCCTGCTCATGTATCAGCTCATCCTAAGCCTGAGTGACGGACCTTCGCCGCAGCATGGCCCTGTGCCTCGGACGCCGTCCTCCGCTGTCCGAGCACCGAATGCCTCAAACTGCTCTAACTGAGCAACATGTTGCTCAGGAGGACTACCCAGGAGGCTGACCAGGGGTTGTTCACCAAGTCCCTGCGCCATAAGCCCTGCCACATCCCGATGATGATCGGAGAGCTGGGGGAAATGAGCCCAATCAATATTGAGGCTCATCCTCACGTACACACGCAGAGATGCGGGTTGTGGGAAGGATTTCAAGTGCTACCAAGTGTAGGCGGGCACGTCGTGATGCGGCCACGCTCTACTTAGACACACACCCTAGCACAGCGACGAAGCGGTTAAACCAGCTTCTCTTGCGTGCAGTGAGGTAGTTGCGGTGGGCGCGTTAGCGACCTCACCCAACGCACTAAGTACTCTGGTTAAGTGTCGTCACGGGAGCGGTAATCCGGCTCCTCGTGCGCACTTACGAAGTGGGAAGTAGTTTTCAGAATGATTTATATTTAATCGAATTAAATATAAATACCTATTTTTACCAATCAAAATGTCATCTCTATAGATAACGCATAACATGTATTGCGAGCGTATCTTTCTAGATACCTCGCGGAACGGATGACGCTAGGCGTCATCCCTCCTAATGTGAATGCACCCATGTGCATCACATACACAAGGGTTGGTCACAAATGTGATACACACCCGAGTGCTGGGTCTTATTACTTAATATTAGTAATTGACCATCCCCTTAAGTATACCAAGTGTATTTAACGGGGACTTTGTAACATTAGGGCAACTTTAGCCCGTTACAGCTCGACTGATGTGCAGAAGCACGTCGAGGACGTATGAGTTATAAGAGCGAATAAATGTTGCGGGTGGATCAGTGGGCGCAAAGAGATATCGTTTTCGATACCACTCTTAAAAAAGCGATTCACATAATAACCCATTAATTCAATAAGACTAAGTGACTCTCTTAGTCTGAAAGTCTTCCTCTGACTTTAGGAGCGAGGTAGCTCTGCTACAGAAGCAGTACAAGTCGTAGTGCCCCGTTACAAAGAGACTCTTTGATTCTAAAAGTCGACCTCTGACTTTAGGAGCGATGTAACTCCGCTTCACAACAATTGCGCTCTGTTAATAGGTGCACGCTTATTACTCTGAAAATGCTCTCAGGACCGGGTGTGATTTGCCACCTACAGACGTGAACCATCAAAATTTCTTTTAATATAGGCAGATTGTCTCCTTGCACCCGCACAATGCTGCTGAAAAGCCGCACGGTATTGTCATACAATCAAATTAAAAGTTTAAGACTGCTGCCAGTTTGAACCGTCTTAATGTCATGGTGCTTATGTTCATCTAGGCAAAAATCCTCATGATCCTAAAATGTTTCCTAATTTCATTAATTAGGGCATTAAATATCTCACTTCAGTCGAAGTGAACCACACAGTAAGATATGGCTTGGTTTAAGCGATCCTTCCTTGTGTTGAAGGCACCCTATAAAGTAAGGATCCATCGAACCCCAGCGCCCGCACCAGTCACTCGCACTGTAACCACCGTGGCCAAGGCCGTGTGAGGAAGCAGGCGAGCTACAGTGTTTTCTTCTCATTCCGACCAAAAAATCTAAAGGAAGTCCGTCTTCCTAGTTCCTGAACCCACCCACCACGCCTTCGAAATGGTGGCGCGTCCGCAAAGCGACAGCAAAGGTCACTACTCTCCTGAGGTATGTGACGTGTGCGAGAGTGCCATCGCTGGACTCCGCTACGAAGACTGTCATCTAGACCTGTGTGTCGCATGTTCACGTGCGCGTCACGTCAGCAGTCTGCATCTGACCAGAGGCCGCTTCCGCTTCTACCGCCAAACTGACCTTAACAGAGGTATAAAAGAGTCGCCGTCCACAAATTCACTGCCGAATTTGCCCACGGCCGAGGAATTGCGGTACTCGCCGCAAACAACAATCGGTGTGCCGCGCGATTTTGATGACGCATTGGCGCACTCACTGCGCGCGCTTTCGTTTGCCACGGACGAAGAGAGCTGCGTCGATTCTGCAACGCCATCTGCTTCGATGGTGAAAACGACGACATCACTAGCGCTTGCTGAAAAGCAATCACACAGCTTCTCGAACTCCTTGATGCTAGGCGATACTGATCACTGGCGGACACCGACAAAAACTGGTGAGCTCATAGATCTATTCGACGCCATGAAAACGAATTTTGCCTCGCGTCATGTGGTCCTGCGCTGTGTTGCTGGCGCATTCGACGCGTCAGATGTATGTCGCGTCGTCGACCGCCTCAGCGTACGTTGGCTTTCGAGTGTATTTCGCAATTTCGACCGCAGTTAACTCATTTTGTTACCTTGCTTAGAACTTTGGCAGTGTTGCGAGCATGTGTTGTGAGCTTTCTACGAAAGGTTTGCTCTTCTGCACCTTTTATGATCTAATGAATGCAGTCGCGGCAGTTGAACGTTGGCCCACCAACTCCGAAATCCTTTGCTTTTGTCTACCTTATGAATTACCAGACGACATCAATTCGGCGACATTACTCTTGCGATTTGCTCGTAGTCGGTCTTCTGCTTCAATGGTGCCGAGCTCCACCACATTTGTGCGTCTTTTGGTCGAGTGGCGAGTGTCTTGCAGCCTGATATGCAAGTTGCTAAGTTCATAGTGGAGTACAGCGACTCGCGTGTACTGCCAGCCGCACTCAATGGCTTGCCAGGCGCATTTTATGCGACTATGCCGCCGACTGTGGCGCGCACCACTCCGCCGACCTTAGATTTCTCCAAGCTTCAACTATTTCTCGATTGTCTTAATAAGGTAGCAATCACGCATTCCCGAGTAGCCCGACCACGACCCAACAGTTTTTCATCAAGCACCACGTCGCTTCTAACGTCGCCGACGTCGTCTGTCGCGTCATCGCTTAACGCCTCTTACTTAGACGGCGCTGAGAATATTAGTCCAATGGCGTCAGCTGCTTCTGTAAAGTATCCTGGAGAGCTCACATCACCAGTATTAACGCCTCAAGATGAACAGCACATTAGGGCTACACCAGTGCCTCGAGCGAGAAGCAACTCTTCGTCAGCATATCTTGGTGGAATGTTATCGTCCAGTAACTTTGGTAACCCGGCGTATCCCCACAGATTTTCTTTTCCGTCGTCGAGTGCGTTGTCGGGTCGAGCCGTTAGGCATACGTCGTTCTGGACTACTCCTTTACTCCAATCTTTAGGTAACCATGTATCTTCCAGAGCAGAGCAATGCCAGCATTCATACTACGCCAATAACGAGCAACAATCCACCGCTGTGTCTATGAGAGGCTGCTACAGCAACAACGACCGTGTTACTCGAATGAGTCCTGCAAATTGTGGACACGTTTGTTGCTCTTCAACACGCTCTACGGCAGGGCGTCACGATCAGGGGACCGGTGAATTTAGCTTGTCAATCGAAAAAGTTGCATCTGGCGAAGATAGGCGCACAACCTTAATGATACGCAACATTCCCAACAAATACACGCAGCACATGCTACTCGCAGAGATCAATCGCAATCATCTCGGCAATTACGATTTTTTCTACTTGCCCATCGACTTCAAGAATAAGTGCAATATGGGTTATGCATTTATAAACTTTATCGAAGCATTGCACATTGAAAGATTTCACAAAGAGTTTGATGGCCAGAAGTGGACCAATTTTAACAGTGAGAAAGTATGTGCCATTTCTTATGCGCGTCTGCAAGGAAAACAGGCGATGGTCGCACGATTTCAGAACTCGAGTTTGCTGGATAAGCACGAATCGTATCGCCCGCTGGTTTTTAGTAGTTTTGGGTCGAACCGCGGCAAACCAGAACCGTTTCCAGTCTCTAACCAGATAGCTCAAAGAAAGCCATTACATCCTTCAGGAATGTCGAGGGTTGACGATAATGGTGGAAGCTACGGAAATCATCAAACATACTCGCAAGCGTTCCTCCAACAGCCTCAGCAGCATTCATATTCTCAGCAATTTCTCGAATTACGTCAGCACCCTTTGACTCCTTCTCTAGCATCTAATGTGCACTTCGGCATGCAAGTACTACCGTCACATTACATTCCCATGTACCAGCAAAATGAAGCACAGCTTGCGTCGCCGTTAGTGTGTGATGCAGGTATGCCGTCGGACGACACACGCTGAACCAGTAGCAAGTGATTTTGAGAAATTGTCCTGTGCGTTCTCCTTTCGTGCAATTCCTTTGTATGATTTTGTTGAATATCGCTTTTCTTATGGTTTTGGCTTAATCTTTTTCAATACAATGTATCAGAACGACTTCAAATACATACTGTACTAAAGTCTTCTAAACATAAAAAAAACAAGGCGTGCAAGGTCATCAAGATGTATTAAATCACGTTGTCACGAAGCGAAGAGAAACCGCAAATCTTCTTCAGTTAAGCGACAAATGGCGCTAGCACTTCCTCCAACTGTTCCTTCAAAAATCAGTCTCTTTTTCTCCTGTAGCTTTAAAATGCGTTCCTCAACAGTGCCAGCAATGATGAAACGGGTAGCCTGGATTGGTTTAAATTGGCCTAATCGATGAGTCCGATCGATGGCTTGGTTTTCAGCTGCAGGGTTCCACCACGGGTCCATAAGGAAAATGCTAGTGACAAAGATAGCGTTTAGTAAGTATATACTACAATCCAGCCCATTTTAAAACACTCACTGTGACGCAACAGTTAAATTCAGTGCAACACCACCTGCCTTGAGACTTATCAAGAAAGCCGTAACATTTGAGTCATCACGAAACTCTTTAATGGTTCGGTCTCTCACACTCATGCTCATGTTGCCGGATAACTTGACGCATTTGACTCCACCGAGCTGCAGTCGATGCTGAATAATATCGAGCATGTTAACAAACTGCGAAAAGATGATTGCCTTGCCGGAAGGATCATGCGCCCGCATGAGCTCCAGCTCTTGCATTAATGCCTCGACCTTGGTACTAGACTGAAAAGCGTGAACATCGGATATTCGGTGGAGAATGCTGTTTCGATGAAAGCTGGCCAAGTTTAAAGTCTTTGGCGACCTGCTTGTCAACGCACTAGCCTCGTCTTTTATAGATTTTCTGACTTCTTCTACAGATGAAGAAAGGTCTACCGTTAAAGGTTTGGAGCACTTTGGACAAGTCGCTTCTGCACCGATTGGAAGGGACTCGATATACTCCTTCACACATTCACGACAAAACTCGTGTCCACAATTCGCTAAAGCCTTATCTTCCACGTACTCATGACAAATCTCGCACATTCGCTCATCTTCTGCACTGACGGTTTTGTTCGACCGAAAAGGCTGCTCCTCGACCAAAGGGGCAGCAGAATTTGGAATCTGAAGGGCTGGATTAGACTTTGAATAAATGACGAGGTACGGATGGTCTACGGCCTGGCGAAGGCGTATTAGGAGGTCGAAAATGTGCGCATAATTGTTCAGCAGTGTCCCTGAAGATACGTATGTGTTAAATTGTGCCTGGCTTTGTGTGTAGATAGCTTCATAAAAGTCATTCTCGCGCTCGTCCAGCCGATCCTTCCGAATTCGTACGAGTTTAGGAGGAAGAGAAATATCGTCTGCACGTCCTTCTTTAGTACGGCGTAGTAAAATCTAAAAAGAGAGTACGTTCAGACGACTAATGCCTTTCGTTATTGAAAGCCTAACGTACATGCTGTAGAACGTCGTTGTGCAATCTTTGCATTGCGAGCTTTCCTTCGCCAACATAGCCATAAGCTTGTATCGGGATAACGACTTTTTTATTAAAATACGAGTAGTGCTGGATTGCACTGTGGGTACACTGCACACATTTTCGGTCCGGAAAACTATTTCAAACAGTAACGATAGCGTAAGCTCACAGCACGCATCCGCGTACTCACTATAGCGCACGTACTTGTAATCCAGCATTTGGCAGTCGCACTTATTGCAGTGATAATAGGCGAATTTGTTCACACGTAGAAAACGAATAAGCGAAAAAAGTTCGCCAATTCGGTTCTGCAAGGGAGTGCCTATGCACATATTTATCATGATTTTAACGATGATGAGTTCAATGGCCCGCAGATACCGGTCATGAAACATACCTGATAAGCACCACTTGTACGTTGACTTCAACTCAAAAACACCACGCGCCGTGTTACAATTTCGATCCTTAATATAATGAGCCTCGTCCAAGACGATACGCGTCCACTGAATCTGATGAAGAGGCGACTTTCCTTTGGTCTTCTGAGACGTTGGTTCCTTGAGATCGTCCTTCATTTTCGCTAACGACTTAGCTCTCCCCTTTTGTATTCGTGATGGCTCCGACAATACGTTTTCAACGTCGTCTTCACTGGACTCACCGGCAGCTCGTTTTCGCGGTTTCTTGCTCTGCTGTTTACCCTGCAAAGCCGTCTTTTTGGCATTTGGACCGCAGAAATACTTGTTGTGTGATACCAACTTATCTGGCAAATACTTTTTCCCACAAAACTTACAAGCAACCTTCGACCAGCCCAGCGTCTTACGAAATTCACTCTCAATAATGCTGTAGGTTGTCAGCACAACGTCGTGCGATGCAATTTTCTTAATCAAATCGAACCGTTTGACACCGTGATGAATATAAATCGATAGATGGCCAGGTTCTACGAATCGCTCGATCTCACTCTTCCATTGCATGACGGCAACGAGAGGGCAGACAACAAGTGTGCCGCCCACAGTCTGCATCTTTTGGCTAGTAGCAGACTTATTGCCGATTAGTTTGCTTTTCTGCTTATTTTCAAGCAGGAGCGAAATGGCCTGTACAGTCTTCCCCATTCCCATTTCGTCAGCAAGAATTCCACCTTTATAGTCACTTGCCTCCTGTTTTACCATCCAAGCAAGAGCTTCTCGCTGGTAAGGAAGAAGAATAGCAGTTAAGCGCTTTGACGGTTGCTTTTCTGGCATGTGGCATTTTTTATTAAAATGATCGTCTGCGAGCGGAAGGCGCTCGTCAATAATTTCCTCCACGTCAACTCTCGCCATGTATTCACATACTCGCTCCTGATCAGCAGCTCGAAGGTTTAAAAAACCCATAATTGGTTCATTCTCGCTTGCCGTGCGTTTCTTATCTATGTTTACAACTTCTGAAGGTTCTTCAACTTGGACAGCAGCTAATCCAGCTTTCAATCCAATAGCGGTGCACTCCAAATGCTATACAGTTCCAAATCTTCGATTAATATATTTAATGGACGCTTCTACTACAGGTAGCAGATGAACGCACCTTGTAATATGTAGTGTCACCGAAAATAGAGTGTCGAATATTGACACCCACACGTAATTCTTGGATACCAAACTTGTGCTCGCAACTTTTGCACTGTAAAATGCAGAAAAATTAGACCAGACAATAATCTAGCACCGCATTAAGAAGGACATACCTTCGCTCGAGCATTGGGTGCATATTCGATATAGTAGCGGGGACCATGATACAAGTCCTCGTTGTTCGATTCGTCGCTCTCGGCAACTATTTCTATGTCCAGCGAGTCTGCGTCGCTTATCACTGGAATTAGTGTATTCTCGGCAACAGACTTTCCAGGTTCTTCTCTCACCCTCTTTCGTTGCTTTGCAGGAGATTTTTTCACGATGTTTGGGATGCTTCTCGTAACATGTGTACCTTGATTACCCCTAAATTCGTCTGACTCGAGGAGTTCTTCGTTCTCTGACAAACTGTCGACAACAAAATCACTATCAGTGTCGTCTTTTTTATCTTCGTCGTCACTCAGTTCAGCTGCCCACGTCCGAGACACAACGCCGCGAGCCTTGCGAATATTCGATCGAGGCATCAAAATATGCGCTTTTTCCTTCTTTTCCACTAAAGCACAATGCTTGTTTTTCTGAGACCTAGCAAGCGACTTGGCAATTGGCATTTCCTTCTCTAAATCACTGTCTTCGTTATTTGACGTAGATCGCGACAGTCGGCGCGTTTTAGGCATTGACAATTTTCCTTTCTCTCGCCTTTTTCGCTTGCCGTTTGACGCAGGCCTCTTCTTTGTCATCCCAAGCGCCCCCTCGCAGTCCGTACATTGCCAAGTGTCTGCCATCTGCGGCCGGCGGCGAAGCGGAGGTGCGAGGCATCCCAAGTGGAAAAGCTTCGTGCAGGCCGCACAGCTCACTGTCACACGATGCGAATGATTCAAGCATACCGCACAGACACTTACGTCCGTGTCAAGGCTTTTAGATGCCGCAGTTGGTTGACGTGAGCGCAGCCTCGCCATCGGCCTCAGCGATTAAAGTTTCACTTCAAATTGACAACTGGTAGGTCTCAACCACTAATGTAAATGCCAATAAACATAAAAAGACTATTTGGCGCGGTTTTCGATCGACTTTGGCGAGATGGCGCCATGATTATGTGATCTTGTAAACATAATATTGTGGACCACGTCGATCCTTCGGTGCACAGTTGAAAGTCGATATTTATCGTTAACACAACCTAAACCTACTCGGCTTTGGCCAAGATATTCTACTCTCCTTTGAAATTTGATTTTTCTTTCAGTTTTTATTCTGAATTTTAATTCTAGCCCTTATGGCTTATCTGTGCTCAACTACACCGTAAATTGCGTATGGAATTGCCCGTTAAAGTCGCACAAGTGATTGAACGTCTTCGTTTACAATCGAGCTCGTGCTTCACAGCGACGCTATTGCTCAAAGTTGCATCGTTGTCGATTTTTACAGAACACCACGGACTTAATAGTGTCAATTCACCAACTCGTGTTTCTTTTCAAAGCCGATGCATTGTTCGAACTGGAGCGACCTCTTCATCCGACACTTCTCGGACAAGGTTTTTACATTCACAATCGAATCCCAATCTGAGCTATCCGAATCGCTCGTTCTTCTTTTTCGACGCACCAGAATACGTTGTATCGCCTGGTTTTTCTTCATCGTCATCTTGTTATCCGATTCTTTCATCCACATGCACGCGAAAGGCATCAGTTTTTTTTTTCCAAGCTTCTCATATTTACAACGATGTAAATTTTAAACCTCTAGAAACTCCCATCCAGCTGGGTCGGGGACACCGTGATCGTCCGTATCTAGGTAGAATCGATTGACAGTTTTAATCGTCGACATGGTGCCCTTCCAATTCAAATTAGCAGTGCCCGTCGTGAAGCAAATATCAACACTCTTGGATTCGTTCGAGCTTCACGATATGGTAAACGATGATGCAAGAGGACCATTTCTTAAATGGCCTGCCTGTAACGGGGCACTACCGACTTGTACTGCTTCAGTACAAGTCCACTTCGCACTGCCTCAGTGCGAGTGGTGCCTCACGTCACTTCACGTACACTAGTGCGTGCAGAGGAAGTCTTCTCTTTAAAACACTTGCTTTAGAGAGGGTACACTTAAGGTCTTCTTGTCTATCTACTCAATACTAACTTAATTATAAACTGATACAAAACTTGTACTAAAAGTCTTATCTGTCTTTCTCTTTGTGCGCGTCCAGCGCTGACGGACCGCGGATAAAGTAGATATAACGGTCTTTATCAGCCAATGGATAAGCTTTTAGAATATTACCATGTAAAGTAATATTATATTTTCTAATTTATATCTGCCTTTTAGATAATATATTAATTAACAACCTTTAAGTGTTAATTTCATGTAACGATACAACCCGTTCCATCACCCCTCCCTTACACGACAATCACTCTGACTGTCATTGGATAGAGTGGTCACTATAAAACCACTTTATTAAAAACGATGTTGATTCGTCAGAACCATCATTTTTAATTCTATCGGATGGTTAACAAGTCCATGCGGTATGCGAATAGTGCGGCGCCTTCGACTGCGGTTCATGCAGCTGCGGGCGACGCATTATTGTCTCTTGCGGCAGACGTTCCGTCTGCTGTAGTGTCATCTTCTCCCGCAACTCTAAATGTTGCAGGTGCACGTGGTGATGCACCCCGTGAATGCGACCCCTCTTTGGAGGTCGACTACGAGTGCGAGTCGGACGAAATGGCCGACTCGGGGAGAACAGAACAGTCGCCTGATCATCGTCAGGCGGCTGACAATGAGCCTACGAATGAGGGGGCTCATTCGAGTAGACGTGCTGGTAGCATTCGCTACAGCATGTTCGGTTCCGACGATGAGGATGATTCCTCATCGCCGGTACCGTCTCCCTTGCCGTCACCCGCACATATTTCTGTGCGTGGTGATGACGATGGCGTAAGCCATCGTAACAAACAGTTCTTGTGATACCCCTGCTTCAGTGGGTACCACTCAGGGGATTGTAGACACTAAAATGTCTCGTCTTGCCCCTAAGAAAAAGCCGTGGCTTTTGCCCGAACAGCTTATTGATAGCTTGCCTGGAGAGACTACTCCTCACAATAAATATCCCTTATTTATTGCGACAAAGCTACATGGCCTTAATTCCAGAGAGAGATGAACTCTTATCTCTGCATAATTGCGAGAGTACTTGTGCAAGTACGCCGCTAAACCAAGGAACTTTCTAAGTCCCTTGACATCGACTGGAACTGGTCAGTCAGTGATTGCCTTGATCTTTTCGGATCAGGGC
>NC_090612.1:6388762-6402475 GCF_004359215.1 Bremia lactucae
TTTCATCCACATGCACGCGAAAGGCATCAGTTTCCAAGCTTCTCACATTTACAACGATGTAAATTTTAAACCTCTAGAAACTCCCATCCAGCTGGGTCGGGGACACCGTGATCGTCCGTATCTAGGTAGAATCGATTGACAGTTTTAATCGTCGACATGGTGCCCTTCCAATTCAAATTAGCAGTGCCCGTCGTGAAGCAAATATCAACACTCTTGGATTCGTTCGAGCTTCACGATATGGTAAACGATGATGCAAGAGGACCATTTCTTAAATGGCCTGCCTGTAACGGGGCACTACCGACTTGTACTGCTTCAGTACAAGTCCACTTCGCACTGCCTCAGTGCGAGTAGTGCCTCACGTCACTTCTCGTACACTAGTAAGTGCAGAAGAAAACTCTTTAAATTACTTGCTTTAAAGAGGGTTAAAAGTAAACTGTATTTAATATGATTAAGTTCTTGCGTTTCTATCTATTAAATACTTGCTTAATTTTAAACTAATACAAAACATGTAATAAAGTCTTATCTGTCTCTCTCTTTGCGCGCGTCCAGCGTTGACTGGACCGCGGAGCAAGTAGATATAAAGATCTATATCTACCAATAGATAAGCTTTCCGAATATTACTACGAAAAGTAATATTCTCCAAATATTTTCTACCTTTTAGATAATATATTAATTGACAATCTTTAAGTGTTAATTTCATGTAACGATACACCCCGTTACATTATTGCATCAATATTACAAAATTTGGTAATATCGGAACTATAAAGTCAAATAAATAATGAAGATAAGTATCTATACTTTTTTTGCTGATTTCCTTTCATAGAACATATTATTTATCAAACTTCTTTCTGGATATAATTCATACGTAACGGTACCCCCCCCCCCGTTGCAGCGTCTGCAAAGCTCTGTAAAACTTGAGGCTGACGTTAAAAATTAAAATACGCGGAAGAGTTCATTGCTTTCTTCAGAGTCGTCAACTCCTCGTTGAAATGCAGTAAGTGTACCAGCCTCGGGTGTTACTGTTGTCGTGGAGGGCGACGGGGATGCTGACAGGGAAATCGACATATACTTGAATGGATGATGTAGCAAAGCTACCTCGCTCCTAGAGTCAGCGGAAGACTTCAGACTCAGAGAGTCACTTAGTTCTATTGAACTAATGGGTTTAACAACTCAGGGAGTCGTACAAGATATTAAAGCTTAAGGAATCCTCGTTCAAGGTTCAGGGGTTCGTAGAGCCAAGTGGCAACTAGTGCGCAAGAGGATATACCTTAGAAAGGCTTCTATCTCTTACAGATCAATGCGCAAGCCTTAGGAAGGCACTTAACGCTTAAATAACAAAAGGGGAACTGCACTTTATTTAATTATTTAAATCTAAAAACCTTAACCTAGCTAATTATATATAGATTATGGCCGCCAGATTTATATCTGGTGGCGACCACTTTTGTTACCCATAATAAATGGGATTTAAGTAACTAACTATTTTAAAATTAGATAAAAAAGTATTTTACCCATAAAGTAAATGTACCACAACAACGGTTCTCCAAACGATGTGTGCCCTATTACACCCTCCCCCATCAGACTGTTGACACCGAGTGACAACATTCGCCTCATTTCCTCTTTGAGGTTGGAATCTAAACAGCTAATCGTTCGGTTGTGTTTTTCTTTCCTTTCTCTAATGACAATCAAGCGTGAGTCACAGAATCTTAGCACCTTCCTCGACGACGAGGGAATGGTGGACTTTGAAAGTCACTCTCCATCAGAGGAGGAGGAGAAAGAGCGTCGTTCTCTCACGCCTTCTCCTCCGAATGAACGTCGGCGGGCCATGAATCCGTTAAGTCCCATTTGAGAATTGGGTCCACCGAGCCCGCCGACTTCGAAATATTTGGAATATTAGAGAGTCTGCTAATAGAGGTGATGCTCGTTTGGAACGGAAGCTTCGCTTCGATTTTGCTAAGCTTAAGGCCAAAAGCCAGTTACGTTCGGCATTTATGCCACAAAACGAAGAAAGGCCTAGTCGATATTTCAGTGCTTGGGTTGACCGTAGAACCATGGATCAAAGCCGCACTGAGGCTATAAATCCACCTAATCCCACGTTTAGTGGTGGGAAGCGTCGTTTGACGCGAGTTGACCCTGAGCTTGGCGCTCAATAACGTCGACGGTGTACGGGCAATCTTGTTGAAGAGGTACCTCGAACTCCCAAAAGTTTTCAGAAGAGGGGTATCCTCGCCACTTCACCAGATACTGGTATTGACCCTTACGACGACGTCGCTTTAAAGGTTTCTCCACATGAAACTGAAGGTTCCCCCCACGCATCAAGCAGCTCAGGAGGGGGCCGAAATTTCGGCGGAAGCATTTGATGCTCTACGGCACGAGGTGCAACTTCTTCGTGAGGTACTTGCTCGGGTTGAGGGCTTTTTCGAGTCAGTTCAAACCGTTTTTTAATGCTAGGACGTTAGCAACCTCGTTTAGAGGGCCAGCTGGACATCCTGATGAAATGCAGCAATCTGCGGCACGACCGCCTGTTTCGGCGCAAGCGCCTTTAAGTCCACGTGTTAAGAATCCCGATATGGCTTAAGCAAGCCAACGTAGAACACTGGGTGTGTACGCAGCTTGCTAGGAAGGTTTAGCGTATAAGCTAGGCCCTTCTTGGCCACGAACGTAAATGGTCCAATAAAGCGCGGGCACAATTTGGTCTTGAAGACCGCGGAAACCAAGTTAGTTGGTAGATTTTTAGCGTTAAGTAAAACTCGGTCTCCGACCACATAAGAATTAATACAGCTTCGTCCTTTGTCATCTGCTTGTTCTTTTTGTTTGTCTTGGCTATCAGCCATCGTGTCACGTACATGTTTTAAGACATCGCCTATTCCTAAATTAATCCATTCGGCTTACGCCAAGGATGAACAGTGTGTCGTGTCGCGAGAAACTCGCTTACTTGTTTCCGAACGGTAACAGGGCTGATATCAGCAAGCCTATCGGCTTATTCTCCACCACCAAGCCCTGAACCACGCAGTGGTATCTTAAATGGAACGTGTGGGTGGGTGAGACCGTTGACATAGAACGGAGTATAGCCTGTAGAGGCATGTACAGCGTTAATTTAAAGCAAACTCCACCCCTGGGAGCATTGAGCTCCTGCGCTTTGCTGTCAGAGCACACACGCTGCGTAAAACGTCTTCAATGAGGCGATTGACACGTTCAGTTTGACCTTCGGTCTGCGGATGGTCCGCAGTGGACATATCCAATCTGGTACCAAGCAATCGGGAAAATTGATTTCCAGAATTTACCCGTGAGACGGGGGTATCGATCAGAGACAATTGCTACTGGCAAACCATGTTGTCGAAACACGCGATCGATATACAGTTTAGCTGTACCCTCTCCATCAATGGAATCCGGCACGGCCGCTAAGTGAGCCATTTTGCTCAAACGTTCAACGAAGACCACTATACCGGAGTTACCGGCTGAATCTTTCGGCAACCCAAAAACAAAATCCATACTAATGGACTCCTAGCATCCTATGGGGACGGCAAGACTCGCCAGTGGCGCAGCAGCATGTGCCGAGGGCTTGACCCGTTGGCACGTTTCGCATGTGCAAACATATGTGCTGACCCATTTATAAAGTTTGGGCCACCAATAACTCTGGCTGATAGAGCCGTAGGTCTTTTCTCTACCGAGATGACCACCAAGGACAGTATCGTGTGCCTCATAAAGGATCCGGTACTTTAAATTCTCATCATGAGGAACAACGACACGCGGAGGGTCCGCGATGTCGGTGCAATAAAGCAACAGGTTGTTATCGATAGAAAATCGATGTAACCTTGCACGCAAACGTGCCAGTAATTTAATACCCGAATCCGAGTTCTTTAAGGCTCGTAGCAGAGCTACACACTGTTCAACCTTGGCGTAAGCCGAACGGATTAATTCAGGAATAGGTGACGAGATAGTCGTTAAATGAGAAACCTCATAATCCGGCTTGCATGATAGCGCATCGGCCAAAGCATTTTGCTTGCCGGGTTTAAACTTCACCTCGAATTTGTATTCCGCAAAAAAGGATAGCCATCGGGCCATTCTCTGTGAGAGATGGGGCGACTTAGTCGCCGTGCGTAACGACGCGTGATCTGTATAAATCACAAACGGCTTAGACCGAGCAGATGAAACTCTGAATTTGACGAGAGCATACTTCATAGCAAGTAACTCTTTGTCATGAACTGGTTAGTTCTTTTCCGCAGCTTTAAGCTGTCTAGACTCGAACGCAATACCACATCAATGCCCATCAACATCTGTTTGTAACAGAGCACTGCCAATGGCAAAATCTGATGCGTCCCAGACGACACTGAAAGGCCAATTTGGGTTTGGCAGTGCCAGAATCGGAGCATGGATATGCTTAACTGCTCGAAAAGCATTATGTTCGGTGCTAATATTTGTGTAAATGATTGGCGAGACCCAACCACTTGCGCAAATCCTTTCGGTTTTTAGGAACCCGCCAATCTACTATGGCTTTTACCTTAGCGGGATCCACTATAAAGCCTCGCTTTCCAATGAAGCATCCTAAAAAAAGAAATATCGTCTGCGCCAAAAATGCATTGAGATGCATTGGCATACAATTTGTTTGTGCGCATGCACTCGAGCACTGCTCGCAAATGGTCTAAATGGTTTTCCATGTCCGGCCGACCCTGCTCCGCACGACTATGGACAAAAATGTCATCTAAATAAGTCTGTACACAACCTCGATGAGATCGGACCAGTTGCGTCACTAGACCATTAAATGTTGCTGGGGCGTTGGACAGCCTTGTGGCATAACCAACCACTCCCATAACATACCGCTTGAGGTGCTACCGCTGTAAGCGGGATATCACTAGCTCGTATGAGCAGTTAGTAGTAACCGTCGACTAAGTCAAGTGCACTGTACATTGTACATCCCACCATATTGTTTTGAAGAACATCCTTTCTGGGAATGGAGGTTTGTGCTGGTTTAGTGGCAGCATTAAGCTTATTATAAGCATGTACAATGCGTTATTTACCATTTGGCTTTTTGACACAAAAAAAATGTCGGTGTCGAATGAGGAGATTTGTTTTCTCGTACCATTCCCGCCTCGTGCTTGGCACGGAAGAAATCGTCAATGACGTCACACTGCTCCCTTGGGAAAGGCCATTGTCGTGTGACACAGTATTTTGTTCCCGGAACCAAGTCAATTCCATGACGAACACCTCTATCCGTAGGTAAAACAGATGGTGGATTATTACACACCACATCTTGGAATTCCTTAATCAAGGTATAAAACGGATCTATAGGATCTTTAAGGATCGATGACCCATTTCGCGCACTATGTGCAGCTTTTGTGTCCTCCAGGACAGCCTCGTCTAGAAGTGACGATGAGTTTAACTCAAATGTTGGTCGAATGACCTTCATCTCAGATAAGTCGCCAGCCTTTAAGGCTCGGCCGCACTCATCAATAGACATTTCGTTTAGCTCTAAAAGAGCATGTAACGAAGGGATTGCCGCAAGGCTAACTTCCCCCTCAATGTTAGCGGTTACACCATTTACAAGCGTATGTAATTGCTCACTCATATCATTTTGTGACGGTATACACGCTTCGCGTTTTTCCTGTCTTGGAGTAGAGACAATACGCCTCTTAGAGGCCGGGATTTTCACGTCGCCGGATTTTCCAGCCTGTATTGGTTCTATACAAGACATGGTGTCTGATTTGACATCCGACAAGGAGTTAGGTAACTCAATCTCTTTATCCAGCAAACGTTTGCGTGTCGCTTCACGTGCATTAGAAAGGTTTGACCCAAAATAGTGGTCGCTCACGTGATGCTTCAGCACCGTGCCTACGCGCCCCATTACTTTGACGATGTATTCGTAATAAAAAGATGCTGAAAGCATTTAAGACAAGCATTACGGCTTAAGCGATAAAGCTTTTTACACACAAAAAAGGACTTCAATAGAGGACGGGCCTCCGAACGAGATGTTCAAGGCCGTTGAAGAGTGAAACGCCTGGCTATAAGAGACAGATCAAGGAGGGCTAATGCCCCGGCGAGCCGCCAATAGTGTCACTATTGACACTCAGTATGGTGCCACCCCCTCGGCCGACCACACTCGGTGGACTTAGTCAAGCCACTTCACGTATCTCAGGGATATTGAACCCTTCATGATTCGGCCTTAGGCCATCAATGCTTTCAGCATTCAGTGAGTCGTTATTACAACGAGTGCCTCTCGACGTAGTGCGTGCCGTTCCACCTACTTCCGCTGAGTTGGGCTCAGAATTAACATTAACTCAGACATGCCAATGTCTAAAACACTGACAGACTCATTTAATGATCCGCGCCAATAGCGCTTTTGTTGCCTAGCAAAGGTGGGTTCATGACTCTCCAAAACTTTGTTAGGAACATTGCGCGTGGCGCCTAAGGTCTTAGACCTCCAATCGATCCATGGCTCATGGTGTTCTAGCCAGGCCATATCAAGGATGACATCATAACTCGAATCCAAATCAAGGACGAGACAGCGTTCCATACTACCAAAAGTCCAGAAACTATATACATAAGTTCAATGGACTTTGGGAACAGTGACACGACTCCCAGTCGCTAAGCGAACAGTGATTGTATCACCTTCATGCGCTCTAAGCGCCTTAACGTATTGTTGACTTCCTTCAAGGGAAAGGCGTCGGGCATAATTGCAAGACGCTCCTGAGTCAATTAAAATTGACCACGGCTTATCAAAGCCCTTTACAGTCGCTTGTGCGACTAGCAAGCCAGGCTTGTACTCTCGCCCCGTGCCATTAAGCGCCAAGGTAAATTGGGGCTATATTCTGTTTATTCTCACCTCCTAGAGGTTCGACAGAGCCTAGGTCTCCCCCAGTAGGGCGCCCCGTACCTACTGGGTATCGACGTTTTCTCGCACCGTACCAGATCTCTGGTATAGGTCGGAGTTGGAGCTCTTTCGAGCTTTACGCGAATTCTGTAGGGGGCAGGCCGGACGTAAATGTTTCGTGCTTCCGCACGGATAACATCTACGGATGCTCTTATGCTGTTCCACTGCTTGAAGAGCCATTTCTCCTTCCTCAACGAGGCTTAGATCCATGGATTTCGCTCTACTAGACGGAACCCGTGTGCTCGAAGAGCTTGTTCGGTAGACAGGCGTGCTAACGCGAGCAGACTTAAAGTCGAACTCGGCGCGTAGCGCTATGGCAACTGCCTCTTCGAAAGTAGCAGGATGAGATCGGAATAATTCCGTCTCGGCAACGCCTCATTGAGACCCCCCATAAAGATTGCTACTACAATTGCTTCTTGCACCGGTTCTCGAAATAGATGCAATGAGAGTTCTTAACTCCTGGACAAAGTCGAGTCGCTAGGAGCCGTGCTCGTATGCGAAAAGCCTGATCAGACGGTGCAAATATGCTAGTCATTTGCCTGTTTTAGCGAGTCCCATGAGGGAAATGCGTCGTTTATGGACGTGCTGCACGATAGTGCCCAT
The DNA here is from genome assembly GCF_004359215.1 of Bremia lactucae. Lineage (NCBI taxonomy): Eukaryota > Oomycota > Peronosporomycetes > Peronosporales > Peronosporaceae > Bremia > Bremia lactucae. The sequence goes on from NC_090612.1 coordinate 6,396,231, forward strand.
TCCATGGCTCTACCTCCAAGTTTGGAAATGGCCGTAGCCACCTTTTGCCGTTCTGTTAAGAACAAGGCGTAATCAATGGACATTTCCATCTGCTTAATCCAAAAAGGGAGATTTTTTCCCTCGTTTCCCTCAAATGTCTTCACTTCACAGTAAGAGGGCAAGCCCTCGGCTCTGAATCAGGTACAGGGATGTACCTAGTTGGCATAGATGCCGCTAAGTGGTCCTGTACCTGACCGATCAGGGAGGCTTCGTATCGCATGAAGGCTTCAAGCCTTGCATGCAGGACCTCTGGTCCTTAGGAGATAATATATTCCGCGTGTTCAAGCCCAAATAAGGTTTTGAGCTTGTCATAAGCGGCGCGTTGCGCTTCTGACAATTCTGGAACCTCTTCCATTTTCGTGAGAAATTAGTCTTGTAAAGACTCAGGCGTAGATTGACTACGAGTGCTACCAGGTGTAGCGGAGCTTCCGCGCTCCTAAAGTCAGAGGAAGACTTTCAGTCTCAGAGAGTCACTTAGTTCTATTGAACTAATGGGTTTAACAACTCAGGGAGTCGTACAAGCTATCAAAGCTAAATGAATCCTAGCTCAAGGGATTCAGGGGTTCGTAGAACCAAGTGGCAACTAGTGCTCAAGAGTATATACCTTAGAAAGGCTTCTATCTCTTACAGATCCCTTAAAAAGGCACCTAACGCTTTAAGATCAAAAGGGGAACTGCACTTTATTTGATTTTTTAAATCTAAAATTTTTACCCTAGCTAATTTAAGATAGATTTTGGCCGCCAGATTCATATCTGGCGGCGACCGTATATATTACCCATAATAATTGGGATTTAAGTAACTAATTATTTTAAAAATTATATAAAAGGATTTTTACCCATAAAATAAATGTACACAACAACTGTTGGCCCCCTTTCATTTGTTACCCAACATGATGTTTTCTTTTTCTGTAATTATTGTTGAAGGTGGAACACCAGGCGACGGTTCGTTGTCGAGCTGATGTGGCGGTTACTGACACAAGAAGAAGAGCAAGCGAAGTTGTTACATATAAGTACGTTACATGTATGAGAGTTTTATAAGAACGACATTATTTTCCATTTTTCCCTTCACGAAGACATTCTTACGCAGTGTGTTGTCATACCCCAACAGGTTATGAGCCCAAACGTGGGTGAGGCGAATGATGTCCTCAACAACGACAACTACTTTGTATGGAAGTTTAATGCTTGGATGAAACTAGCCAAGAAAGGGCTACTGGAGCACATCGAAGCGACGAAGGCACCGAGTGCCACAAGGGCCGACGCGTCGATATGGAAAGTAAATGATATGAAGACCTTCGCGATTGTGTGTACGTCAATCACCCCAAGTCTACAGTCCATGGTTCGAAATACAGGCACGGCTGCAGAAGCTTGGGAGATTTAAAGAGTTTTTTTCTTCGAAGAAGTATTCACAACCGTGTGCAGTTGCGTCGGCAGTTGCATGAGTTCAAGATGCAGAAGGGAGAGAGTGTACTGGACCACTTTCTAAAGTTTGATGAGCTGTGCATGTCCATGCAAGCCATCGGAGACGAAGTTTCGTCTGACGGGAAGCTCGTTATACTTTTTGGAAGCTTGTCTGGTGAGTATGATCAGATCATCAGAATCATGAAGAACATGAATGAAACTGATATTTTAAAAGCCAAAGAAATGCTTCGTCGTGAATACGAAGGCATTTCTCGCAAGGAGAAAAGTGAACTTGCGTTGAAGGCTACAAGAAGCTTCAAGGGCAAAGTTTTTCGGTCGAAGGAAACAAGAAACAAGTTAACCAGGACGTGTTTCGTATGTGGAAAACAAGGTCATCTGAAACAAGACTGTTGGAAGAATCAAACCAACAAGAAAAATAACGAGCAAGCGTTTACTGTTGGTGATTATGGTTCGGAAGGTTGGCTACTCGACAGTGGTGCGAGTAGTCACATGTGCCCATACCAAGATGATTTTTTGGAGATTCGATCGTTGAATCAATCAATCGGCATCACGTTCGCAAATGGGCAGACAGTTATGGCTGCTGGTTGGTACGATTCAAATTATTCTGAAAAACAATGTGACAATTCGCATTGAAGACGTGCTGTGCGTTCCAGAGCTGGATCGCAGACTGCTATCAATTTCTGTACAATAGGAAAAAGGATTGAATGTGACTTTTACGAACAAAACATGTGTCTTTAGGAATGGTCAAGATGTGGTGGCGAAAGTAAACAAATTGGGGAAATTGTTCGTGATGGAACGTGCAACACTAGGGTCGGCATTCACTAGCGAAGCGTTTGGTTTTGGAATTAAAGATGTGAGTCCTAGTGTGTGGCATGCACGACTAAGACATCTTCCAATGAAGACGTAGAAAAATCTACACAACTGTTTAGAAGGAATAAATCTGCAAGCTTCGAGTGATGATGTCGATGATCAAGACGAAATTTGCGAGGGATGTATGACTGGAAAGTCGTCAGTCAAACCATTTCCAAAGTCAAGTCACGGCAAAGTGAAGACAAAACCACTGCTCCAAATTGTTCACAGTAATGTGATGGGTCCAATGGAGACAAAGTCTCAAGGAGGAGCACGATATGTAGTTACATTTCTGGATGATTTTTTGCGCTACGTGGTGACATACTTCATCGCTAATAAGTTTGAAGTGCCGGGTAAGTTCACCGAATACAAGTCGATGATGCAAAATCAACTGAATTCCAAGATAAAATACATTCGCACCGGCAATGGTGACGAATACATCAACAAGAATTTCGCAGAAGTTTGTCGAAGGCTGGCATTACACCAAGCGACAGTGCCATATTCCCCCCAGCAAAATGGAATGGTGCGCGTTTTTGGTGCTCAAGGTTACGCACACATTGACAAAGCGAAATGTGCTAAATTGGACAAGAAGGCATTTCGGTGCATGCTTCTTGGATACTCACAAGAAGTGAAGGGTTTTCGTGTCTGGATTATAATTCAGAAAAACTTAAAGTCACAAGGTCAGTGACATTTCAAGAACAGCCATGGACGAAGTATGTACAAGTTGTTGATGACGCACCTGTATCAACTCTTCAGCACGCAAAAATAAACGGCGAAGGAGACGATGATATCAGAGTTCAATCATCAATTTCCTCGAATCACGATGAAAATGAACCTATGGAGATTAATCAGACTAATGGTGATCAAATTGTCTCGCCTCCTCAAGAATTAATGTCGTTGGGTACACGTCTAGAGTATGAACATAGCGATGGTTTTGCTTTTAATATCGATGACGTGTACATGGAGCCAGCTGATTTAATTGAGGATGATATTCAGGCCATTGTGCCCAGAAAGGGATGGACTAATCTCGATGACAGTCTGGAGACACATTCATCTCGTATTAGTGGACACAATAACCCTCTTGCAATATCTCCTCCAAGTACAGACTAACAAGCTTTGGTTCCGGTCGGGATGTCAGATGCTATCATTTCGTCACGTGGAGATGAACCTGTAGAACGTGCCTCAAAACGATATCGTATTGAGTATGATCAAGCAATGCGGCATTTGAAACCCCATCAACGTACCAAGATGCTATGAAGTCTCCACAAAGTACGATGTGGAAAGAAGCGATAAAGGCCGAACTGAAGGCACTAAATAGTAAAAAGACGTGGAGTCCCGTGGACAATTCGTTAAACAAGAAGGTAAATTGGAATTAAGTGAGTGTTCGCCATCAAGCGAAATGAAAATGGTGATATTGAGCAATATAAGGCTCGGCTTGTGGCACTAGGTTATCGTCAGACCTATGGAATTGATTACTACAACACGTATTCTCCGGTTGCGAACATGAATTCAATTCGTGTGTTTTTCGCGGTACGTTGCCATTATGGGATGGCTATATTCCGATATGATGTCGATACAGCATTTATCAATGGTGTTCTCGAAAAGAGGTGTTTATTAATACACCCGAGGGCGTTGAAATGAAATCGAGTCAAGTGCTGAAGCTAAATCGAAGCCCGTATGGACTAACAAGCTGCTGCAACATGGTTTAAGACTATTATAAGCGTTTTTAAGAGCATGGGGTTTGTGGTGTGTGTTTCGGATCCGTGTGTATTTGTTCGTCGATTTGACAATTTTCATAGGTGACGTTATATGTCGATGACATGCTCATTGGTGGTCTTTCGTACGACTCAATCCGAATTTTACACCGGTCTAGCATTATCTTGATTAAATTTTTCAACCATTCTTGCTATACACGCGCTTTAACTGATCTTGAGTCGTCACTCCTCATCTTGTAGTCAACTTCGATGCCCAGAATAAATCGCACTTTACCCAGTCTCTTGAGCTGAAATTTAGTAGACAATTCATCAGCAACTTGCTTAGTGTGGAAGGCCAGAACATGATAAAGTGTGAAGTGATGGACCCAAAAATGAAAAATCGTCCGTATCGTTCATTGGTGGGTTCACTTCTCTACGTGGAACCGGCACAAGACCCGATATTGCATTCGCGGTGTGTCAATTGAGTCGACACTTAGAAAACCAAGTGAAGAACATTGGAATGCGGCTATCCGAGTGCTGCGTTATTAAAGTCAACCGCTTCGAATGGAATCTGCTATCGGAGCAAGTCACGTGAACTGCAGTTGAGTGCATTTAGTGACGATGATTGGGGCAGTAACAAGGACAATCGACGCTCAACATCAGGTGTGATGGTGATGGTCAACGAATCACCCGTGATCTTCAAGTCAAAAATGCAAAACAGTGTGTCGCTAAGCACTGCTGAAGCCGAATATGTGGCTCTATCATTGTGCATACAAGAAGTATAGTGGACTATATCGCTATTGCTGGAGATGAAGGTCAAGATTAATGGTCCAGTAACGGTGTACGAGGACAATCAAAGTGCGATTGTTATCGCGAAAAGTGAAGGATATCAAAGTCGTGCGAAGCACATTGATATACGCTATCTGTAACGGGGCACTACGACTTGTACTGCTTCACGTACACTAGTACGTGCAGAGGAAGACTTCTCTTTAAGGTAACTAGCTTAGAGAGGGTAAAATGAAAACTGTATTAATATATTTAAGTATCTCTTCTTCCTATCTGTTAAATCTAACTTAATTATAAACTAATACTAAACGTGCAGCTGAATTCTTATCTTATCTTATCTGTCTCTCTCTTTTGTTTATATCTACAGCTGATTAGTCTGCGGAATAAATAGATATAATGGTCTATACCTACGTATGGATAAAAATTCTTAACATTACTTTATAAAGTAATATCCTCCAAATATTATCGACCTTTTAGATAATATATTAATTAACAACCTTCAAGTGTTAATTTCATGTAACGATACACCCCGTTACATCTCCCCTCCCTTAAACGACAATCACTCTGACTGTCATTGGATGGAGTGGTCACTATGTGACCACTTAATTTTAAACTGATGTTGATTGGTCAGAACCATCATTTTAAATTCCATCGCATGACGAACAAATTCATGCGGGTGCTGATAGTGCGGCGCCTTCGGCTGCGGTTCGTGCAGCCGCGGGTGACGCACTGTTATCTCTTGCGGCAGACGGAACGTCTGCCGTAGTATCTTCTTCTCGCGCAACACTAGATATTGCAGGAGCACGTGATGGTTTACCACGTGAATACGACCCTCTTTGGAGGTCGACTACGAATGCGAGTCGGACGAAATGGCCGACTCGGGGGGAATAGAACAGTCGCCTGATAGACGTCAGGCGGCTGACTATGAGCCTTCGAATGAGAAGGCTCATTCTGAATGACGAGTTAATAGTCTATTTGGATCCGACGATGAGGATGATCCCTCATCGCCTGTTCCGTCTCCCGCACGGTCACCTGTACGTGTTTCTGTGCAAGGTGATGACGATGGCGTAAGCCATCGTAAGAAAAGTTCTTGTGGTACCCCTGCTTCAGTGGGTACCACTCAGGAAAGTGAAGACAGTAAAATGATTCATCTACCCCCCGAAATGAAGCCATGGCTTTTGCCAGAACGGCTAATCAATAGCTTGTCTGGAGAAACTACTCCTTAGAATAAATATCCTTTATTTATTGCGACAAAGCTACATGGCCTTGATCCCACCGCGAAGAATGTTGGCGCTGAGGAAGATTTCTATCTCGATGCTTTTCTTAAGCATCGATGGATTAGTGGCAACAATAAGCGAGATAAAGTCTCGCTTATGCAAGCCTGGAGCGCGTTCATTCGCAATGTCAAAGACATTGGACGCGAAGCCTGGCTTCAAAAACTTAACGCGAATCGCGTTAA
>NC_090612.1:6402575-6414228 GCF_004359215.1 Bremia lactucae
TATTTGAGGGAGGACATTGATCGCGAGCGATCCCGTCGCCGAGATTTATCCCGCGACCAGTTAATAAATTTGCGCAAGTTGCGACTGATCAGCTGGAGAAGGAAAGGGACATATCAGTCCGTTCAAACGAGCTCGTGACGGCTCGTCAACCTTGAGGATGTAGTGGAACATCTGGCTCGCGAGAACCAGACTCTTCTCGAGACTATTATGTTCCGGCTCAGGATCATCGTCTTTGGCGGTTGCTTAAGACCGTGCCGGTTTGACTCGGAGCCGAAAGAAGCCTTGTACTGATGGTATGGGTGGAGACGTCCTACAAAAACGTAAGATGCCTACGCATCCTACGAGCGGCTCGATCGTGTGCGCATTGCTTTGGCGGTGTAGTACACAAAATGGGCTGATATACCTGGGCAGTATTTTATTACTGCACACATTCGTCACAACACGTTTAGGTAGATTTAGCGTAGACAGTAGGACTAGATCATTGACTTCAAATAAAAAAAGCGTTTGATCTTCCTTATTTATCAAAGTTCCGTTCTGTCGGTCCACCGCATCAGCGACTAGATCCTGTACGAAACGGACCACTGCTTCTCTAGCCAGCAGAAAATTACCTGCTGACTTGTTTTTGTTTTTGTCTTCAGCGCGACCGGACCGCGGACTGCAGAGGGAGATGTCATTTTCTCATTAGTGAGAGCATTATTGTTCTTATTAGTATTGTTTTCGATGCTTAGTCTTTCAGCATCGTAATCAAATTCAGTAATAGCATTACTGATATTACTGGATTTGCCCACATCAATGTTGATTGAATCAACAATTATATCCTTCGCATTGACCTTAGGGCCAATGCGTGATGAGCAAGGGCTAGAAAGTTTTTTTGTTTGTGCGACCCCCTCCCCTTGAATAAGAGACACTCTCAAACAAGGTGGGTATACGTGGATGGCCAAGGCCGTTCACATAAAACAGTGTATACTTTGTAGAAGCATGCACTGAGTTATTAATGACAATTTTACCATCGGCAAAAGAGTAGACGTATTCGCGAAGTATCTCTTCGCGGATACGGTTTGCACGCTTCGTCTGACTATCTGTTTCAGAACGATCAGAAGTTGACATTTTGAGCTGTGTTGTTTCCAAGTGATCTGAACACAGTTTGCCAAAATTCCGCCGTGAATCTAAGGTTTCGATCCGAGATTAGCTCACGTGGTAAACCATGGAGTCGCAATATCGTGTCAACAAAGACACGAGCACAGCCTTTGGCTGTGATCGACTCCAGTACTGCAGCAAGATAATACCATTTCGCTGAAACGATCAACAAAAACAAGAATACTATTTTTCTTGTGATCGTCGTCGGGAAATCCGAAGCCCCGAAGTCCCTGTTCTCTCAACACATCCGCGTGTTGAGAGCCTGTTTATGAAGCAAGGCTACATTCTCTTGGGCCCCGTCGAGTTCGTGTTGTAAGAAGTCGGTTATGGCCGCATGTTGTTCATCTGTGTTCAGAGTGAAAAGCACGGCGCCAACGGATGGCTCGCCTACGACCGAACTCATCCGTTCGATCGATCTCCATTCAAGGTCACTCAAATGAGTAAACCTTCCACGCGTTGAGTGATAGCCTTTTTGAGGGGCTTGAAAGCTCCCTGCTTCTTTGTCCAACATGTCCATCACGATTGGAACGTGCGTGGGCCGTTGAACGGACTACGAAGGGCTACCAGCATTACGGGGCACCCTTTGCTAGTATACTAGACAACCTAAACTGATTAAAGTGAAGGTAGGGCTTCTCGATTACTTCACGTATACGACGTGCAGAGGGAGATTACAGGTAGCTAAGTAGTCTTAGCTACCAAAGGTTAATTATAAGGCTTTAAAATAGAGAGAAAGTAAAGCTGTATATATACAAAGTTCCTACGTCCCGTCCCGATCTTCTATCTACTACTGACTTTATTAAATAAATAACAAACTAAATATGGCGCCTACTTGCGCACTGCACAATCGTGTCTTACGTTGCCGGCGACACAGTACTAGCGGAAGGTGCCCCGTTACATATAACACAAAATACTTCGCTAATTCACATCGAGATAGGTACTAAAAATCGATCTCTTAAAGCGCCACTGATTAAGGTAAATTTAACATTAACGTAGCAGATATTCTGTCAATTTCTGCGATATTTACAATTTGCGGTATATTGGTGAGAAACACTTAATAAAGAAGTTTTGGTGATAATTCCCTTAGCGCAAACTTTTCTTTTTTTCACAAGAAAAAAAAGAGGATTAATGATGGGAACGGACGCACTGCCAGATTTAGTTTTTCAAAAAGCTGATTCCTCTTCGCATACCATCAAGGAGACTTCGCTGTCTCAATCCGTCAAACTTGTCACCCACCACTGACTGGGACGAGGTAATTTCGGAAATTCGGCGACCTAACGGTAGCGTTGTACAACGACCTTAAGGCTTCTTCATTGTGCAATTAACAGCTTGAGCCACTGATCGACACTGAAGAAGATTGCTAACGACAGTAGTATGGCTGATATGCAGAGCAAAATTAACGCCCACCAACATGAACTTGACCGCGCCAGAGAGCAAATTGATGACACGACGCAGAAGGCTGATAATTATTTGACGGATGTGCGTACAGTTTGACACAAAATTAAATTTACATTTTTTAATGATTTTGTGTGCTTTTATGCAATAGCTAACGAAGCGAGTCGAAGAGTACGAAAAAAAGCACGCCGACTTTGAGCCCGCTGGACATTACCTTAAGTCTATGCTTGACGCATCGCGTTCAGCTACGCAAAAGCTGAAGACTCAAAGCCAGAAATTGTCAGAACGATCTGTTCCAACGGCGATGGATGGCATGCAAGCAGTTCAAAAATCACTTGACGAGTTGCAACAGCAAGCTATTCAGTATGACGACAAATTTGCGGGATCGCGCGGCCAGCAAGCTGCCGACACTTTGCATCAATTGGTTAACGCCGGCCGCCAGCGCGTTACCGATGCTGCAGAGACAACAACCGAAGGGTTGACGAAGTTGCGGGATATTATTGGGAATATGGCAGACCAAGCTACTCATGGAGCGCAAGTGGTTATGGGTGAGGCTGCTCGTGCCGCTGAAGCTGGGGACAAGAAGTTGGGAGTAACGAGCACGACCAGTGGCGTTGTTCAGAAGGTCATCGACTTAGACGCGCGCCTAGGTGTGACCTCCACGGCAGCGAAGGTGGATTCGAAGATTACCGGTGGCCTTGGTCGTAAAGTAGCTGAAACTACTGTCGAGATCGTTAATGAAAGTGTCAATTATATCTCGGAGACACTGCACAACGCAAAGCTAGCTGCACAACATTCGGAAACGGCTCAATCTGTCGAAGCCAAGGCGTCAGCTGTTACTGATGCTGCTGCTGCTAAATCAGATGATATGAAGCAAACCGTGGCCGGTGCTTTTGAAAAAGGAAAGGAGAAAGTTGGCATGGCGACGCAGAAAACTGAAGAGGTAGCTAGTGCTGCAAAAGACACGACTTTGAATAAGGCCGAGCAAGTCAAGGAGACGGCTAGTGAAGCAAAGGATTCTACCCTTAATAAGGCCGAGCATGTCAAAGAGGTGGCATCAGACAAAGCTGGACAGGCCATGGATAAGGCAAGTGAATTCTCGGAAAAAACGAAAGATCAGGTGGGCCATTCGAAAGAGATGGTGAACGATAAAGTTGGGCAGGTCAAAGACAAAGCCGGTGATATGGCTGAAAATGCGAAAGACAAAATGAGTGAGACGAAAGAGATGACGAAGGAAAGGGCTGGAGAAGCAACCGAAGCTGCTAAAGACAAGGGTAACATGGTGAAGGACAAGAGTGTTGAAAGTGTTGAATCGTCGAAGGATTCGGCTCAAAATACAGCTGGGCAAGTTGCAGAGAAAGTTGGTGAGAAGAAGGATGAAATGGAATCAGGAACAGACGAAGCGAAGGAGAAGTCAAAAAGTGTTCTTGGTCGAGTCGCGGAGAAAGCCGGAGAAGTGAAGGAAAATGTGAAAGACAAGATCTCAACAGTGTCAGGAATAGGCAATCAGAAGCCCAAAGAGCCTAGTCTTACGCAAGGAGAAAATGCAACTGAGATAGCGCTGGAAAGCTCGAAGCAAAGAGTTGCGAAAAATTCCGAGGCAGCGCAAACAGCTTCAGGATCGGCTGTGAAAGGCGAGTATAGTGGAAATAAGCAGAAGTCGGGGAAGAAATCTAAGTGAAGTGAGGGCGAAATCGGTAAGGCGTGGTTAAGTGGAGTGTCGCCTCGTCCGGTTGGAACAGTTACTTTCATCACAATGCATATTTAGGTTTGCGGGGGTTGTTGAGTTTCAATGATCTAGACGTAACATCTTTTTTCAATAAATATTTAGTTTTTTCTGCTAAGTTGTTTTGCGATTTATGAAATCGCAATGACTATTCCTTTTCTTATTGATGTAAATTTTGCGAAACTTTTTATTTTTCGATTATATTAGAATCGTGAAAGAAAGTTGTTGCACCAAGCAGTAAATAATAGTGAGCATGTGCATAACATTAAATGCACCCAAAATACTTCTTACTAATCTGCGATAGAAGTATTTTAGAAAATTTCACTTTATGATCGTTGAAGTATTAATATTTACTTTAGAGCAAACGATATTATTAATACTTACACTTAGGTAGGTTGACATAAACCGATTCAGTGATAGAAGCGTCGACCACACCGCAGTCCTTGTATGGGGATTAATCACAACTGGTAGTTGGCAAAACTATTCGATATAATTTAAAATGTTGAGATTTGCAGTACTTTAATTTTATTAACATATTTTGGTATCGGGAATGCATCATGCAATAAATCAACCTTAAAGCCCAACGAATACACCGGATTTAATAATATCATGTAATGTGAAAGCGGAAAATACACGACACCATGGTAATCAATTTCATAAATTTAAAGCAAATTCTCAATATATTAAGCCTAAACGTCGAAGGGGTTATAAGATTTACAAACCACTGATTCGGCTGGTTGGTGAGACTAATTTAGGGACAAATGGTCAATAATTTAATGAGACAAAGTCAACTTTGGCATGAACACACCTTGGCCGATAAGTTTGACGCAACGAATTTATCACTTGCACTCGCTCTGCTGTTTGTGAAGGGGGGCTCTAAGGATACGGCTGACATGAAAGATGTAATGCCGTCTTCCAATGAGCAGCGGTTTGACAGAGAATGGGCGTCATTCGAGCAAGCCCTTCTCATACTGTTCCATGAATCTTGCATTGGTGGCTCATTAAAAATAGCCCCGGACTGCTCAATAGAAGGACTAATGATATCATCTCCTAACCACAGGCCTTTGGATGGTATTGAAGTGACATTGAGAGTGGTTGGAGCCAGCGCTGGAACATCTGCTCATCATAATTGTCAGTAAAGTCGACCATAGCACTAATCATCGCTACGGTCTCACCATCCCACAAATTGATTAGGTCCTTCACGGATGCTTTAGAAGTTGCTGTAGCAGCCAGCTTCGACTCCTCTTCTGCTTTCTGATTGCTTCTTGTATTAGGTATCTTGGTAGCTCTTTGCTGCACAAAACTTGCGAACGGGTCTTCATTTTGCAAAGGTGTTTCAAAAAGGTCGTTCGTCTCAGGTTCAGACTTTGTTAATACTTGTGCAGAGGTAGAAACTATCCCTTTGGGTCCAGTGCGAGTAAGCACAAAATCTCTAAATGGGTCATCGTCACTTGAGCTCTGTTTTTCCTCGTCGCTTTGCAAAATGGCGTTATCTTCTGAGCCGAATGAATTCATAAGATCAATCGCCGATGCATTAGACGTCAGCGACGCAATTGCATTTGCATCTTGATATCCTGCTAACAGCACATCGTACTTCTTCAGTGCCGCATGAACGTCGTCGTTAAGAGACAAGTATTTTTCAAGATTCTGGCAAATTTAATTCACCACTCTCGATTCAAAATCATGACGACTATCACATGATATTTTTATCTCACCTTATCCTCCTCAACAACAGCAATGGGAATTGCACCTTCGAGTCTCCGCATGATTTCTCTTACTTCCACAGACAATTCCACCATGATTCCATGACAGTCAATCAAAGATGAATTCGTTTGCGCCGCAAAAAGCATGTCTTCGAACATTTCCAGCACATTGGTCGCGACACGATGTAATTCGGGCGTCGAAAGTCCACCCAGTCCAGAGCTCGAGTTCGAGTAGGAAGAAGTGTCGATGGAGCTGAAGTTTTGCGACTTATTTGACAACATCGACCACCTATCTAACGCTCGATTTTGAACTCCTTCACGCAAATCTACAGAAGGTGTAAGCACCGGAACCTTTGTTTGATCGTACTGATCCGGAAACTTAATCCCTTTCTTGCGCATATTGTGGTACGTATCCACAAAGAGTGGAAGCTCGTGCTATCAAAAAAGCTCTCAATATACCATTTTTACCGTTATGCAGGATAGTAATGAGCGTACCCGAAACGGCAAGAAAGCCTCGCCCCACGCTTGTATCATATCAAGTACGCGACTGGAGATTTCCATGCTTTCCCGACCGCGCTTATTCGCGTGTGCCTACGCGCAGACAAACTCTCATAAGATTTCTCAATCGCATAACGTTACCAGTGGTAGAAATTCGCACCTTGTAGAGCGCTTCCATTTCGTTCATAAAATGCTCGGTGGCTATTTCCAGGTGTACGAGGTCTCCGCAATTCTTGACGATGGACTCGGTTAGTGTCAAACTTAAAATCACCACACGACACGACGGATCTCCTAATCGCAGCTTCAGATACCAAATCGATTCCTTGAGCCTAGTAAGTAAAAAAAGTCACACTCAGAAGCTAAATAACAAGGCAGTGCCTTTTTCCACGTACACAGCGCGATTGCTCACATTACTGAGCGCATCAACGACTTTCAGAATACGATCCCAGTCTTCTTCCACCTTGAATTCACTGGTGGCTTCCCTGATCATGTCAGTCATCTGTTTGATGCGTTCGACTTCTGTTGGCGTATACAAAACGGCTACAGACTTCTGTTGCACGAGCTGATTGAGAGTTGATGCGATTGCGCGTTTGCTCGGCATCTTCTTGCGCCATGCCTGCATCGTAGAGTCCATTGTGACGAAAACAATAACGTCACGTTACGTGAAGAGAAGGATTGAAGAGCGCAGCAACGGTCGTCGAGTCGCTAGCTATACCGAAATTGTTCCATAATGGCATCGCCTTTCGAACCTTTTATTGGCTTAAATCAAGGTTCTCTTTGGAGAAAACAACGTAAGCGCATCGATGGATTCCCAAGCGCGAGGTGGAGGTTTACAGCAGACGCAAAAGTTGTTCCATAGTTTATACGCACGCTTCCTATCACAAGGTCTGGATCCTAACGATGCAGTCGCTCGTGCGCTTCTGGAGATGCAAGAAGTTGCAGCTGGCGCAACTGCGTCGACCAGTGTCTCGACGGTGACTCCCACCCAAAAAGACGTAAAAATGGAGGATGCCACGCATCTGCATGTACAGAAGGGATCGCCTTCAATGGCTGCAAAGACCGAATTAGCTTCCACCAGCGCGTCGGCGACAGGATCATTATTTGCTCTTGTAAATGCAACAGCTGCATCTTCTCTTACCACAACAAAAAGCGATTTGACCACTAGAGTCGACGAAAATGAAGGCTCATTGCAGGCATGTGAAGCTTTATTGGGACTGCTGCTGGAACGCACTTTGACACTCGCGATAGAGACTGACGATTTCCGTGTGGCGAAGAGACTCGTGTATCAAGTATTTTCAGATCCAAACGCGTTGAGTGCTGCGTTCTTGAAAGAGAATTTAGAAAAGGCAGAGAACGAAGTGAATGCGCAGTGGTGGGGCATTGATCGGGAGCAGATGTTGCGAGTGTTTACACTTTTACATACAGCAATGGCTGGAAGTGATCGAGAGGCAATGCAAAACACTTTTCGTAATGCCCTCGAGAGACTGGTGACGCAGCCGTGGAATGTTTGCTCCACATGGCACACTCCGCGTGCTTTGCGCTTCTTCTTGGTTTTATTTGAGCATCCTTTAATGTTTGATCCAGACTATTTACACGTTGTGGGCGGGTTGTGCCGACTGTTTTATTACCTTTCAAAGGATGCCAAAGCTCTTGTTCGCGCACAATGGATGGCATTTTTCTCATCTGACGAGTTGCATCGGCTTTTGGATATACTTCAGCAAGCAATCACCGTGTGTCTTTATGGCTCCCGCAAAATGGATCTTGTGTATGCAGCCTGTGGCGTTCTTGCCGAGCTCAATGTCGTGAATCGGGACCGTATGAAGGCACTCGAGCCGTTTGCACTCTATCACGAGTTTTACAACGAAGCAATTAATTCAGAAATGGATTTGGTCGAAGACTATTCGCGATCCATTATCTTTTGGAAGAAACGTCGTGCTGCAACACGTGCTGCTGCGCGAGTAGCACGCAGGGAAGGGCAACGTCTTAGACACTTTAACGACGAGGAGAATGAGTTGGAGGAGCGAGATAGTGAACGGGGAAACACCGAGGAGCGACAAGAGCTTATGCCCGAGCGTCAATTATCGGAAATGTCGCTTTGCGACTTTCCTTTTGTGTTGGACGCGGCTTCGAAAAGCAAAGTTCTGCAGATCGACTCGGACCTCGAGCAGCGTGCGCGAGCTCATGATGTTGTTCTGTCTCAATCAAATGTTGTAGTAGTCGGTGTCGAGTCGCCGTTTTTAATTTTAAAGATACGACGAGAGAATCTTGTGGAGGATGCAATGCAGCAGATTGTACATCTTTCGACATCAGCCGAGACTTTAAAGAAGCCGCTTAAAATTAAGTTTGTTGGAGAAGAAGGCATTGATGAAGGTGGGGTACGAAAAGAGTTTTTCCAACTCCTCATTCGGCAGCTACTTGACCCAGCATATGGCATGTTTACATACGATGAGGAGACGCACACATTGTGGTTTAATAGCGATTCGCTTGAAGCTACAATGGAGTACGAGCTCATTGGCACGCTGCTAGGTCTTGCAATTTACAACGCTGTCATCCTCGACGTCAGCTTCCCGCACATTGTTTACAAGAAGCTTATGAATTGTACGCTAGGACTGAAAGATCTTGAATTAGCTTTACCTGATCTAGGACGCGGTCTGCGGCAATTGCTCGACTTCAAAGGCGACATAGAGGAGGTCTATCAGCGCACTTTTGAGTACTCGTACGAAATCTTTGGCGAAGTCAAGAATGTGGAGCTCAAGCCGGAAGGAAGCTCGATTCCTGTCAACACGGAGAATCGCAACGAATATGTAGCGCTCTACGTGGACTACGTGCTTGATAAATCGGTCGCTCGGCAGTATGCAGCATTCCACCACGGCTTCCACCAGGTCTGTAATCATGAGGTGCTGAGTATGTTTCGATGGGAAGAGTTGCAGTTGCTGATTTGTGGCAGCACCGATTTGGATTTTGAGGCGCTTGAAGCAGTTACTCACTACGAAGATGGCTTTACAAAAGTCAGTGAGATTATACGGTTAGAAACTGTCGATGAAATGGAAGAAAGTATCTCGGTGGCTAACGTCTTGTATCCTCTGAATCGACAGGGATTTCTGGGTGATCGTGCATGCTTTCCCTTTAGAAGACAAGAAAAAGTTGCTGCGCTTTGCAACTGGTAGCGACCGCGTGCCAATCCGCGGCCTCTCAAATCTCGTGTTTGTTATTTCACGTAATGGCCCTGACTCCGAACGCCTTCCCACAGCACACACTTGGTACGAGAGACTTGCAAAACGTGATAGAGGTGC
Organism: Bremia lactucae; assembly: GCF_004359215.1. Lineage (NCBI taxonomy): Eukaryota > Oomycota > Peronosporomycetes > Peronosporales > Peronosporaceae > Bremia > Bremia lactucae. The sequence goes on from NC_090612.1 coordinate 6,412,325, forward strand.
TGCGGCTAACACATATTGGGGTTTGTTTACGATTACTAGTTTCAATCATCTATTGCTACCGGAGTATAGCAGCCGAGAGAAATTGAAAGAGCGGCTTTTGCTGGCAATTAATCAGGCTGAAGGTTTCGGTCTTCGTTAAATAATTTAAAGGTTTTGGTCGAAATAAACAAATTGATACATGTAAAACTTTGTGCCATATTTGTGGTACGGCCGCAGTCAAAAATAATGATCGAGAGCGTGTCAGTCACGGCGCAGCTACAGGGCGTGTCGCCAAGCACAGCTTACGTCGCCATGCTGCCGTATGCTTACACAACTAACGACGTCGCGCAGCTTTTTGCTCCGTTTGGAAAGCTCGCTCGTGTGATCGTTTTGCGCGACAAACAGACGCGTCGCAGTCGCGGTGTGGCCTTTGTGCAGTTTGCTCGAGCCGAGGATTGTGCCGAGGCTGTCACAAGGATGGACAAATTGCTGCTTGAAGGGTTGACATTGTCAGTGTCGCTAAGTCGTGACAACGGTCGTTCACGGGAGTTTGCAAGAAAGCGCAAATTCACAACTGTCCAGCGCTGCTTTGAATGCGGCGAGTCGAATCACGTTTCGTATGAATGCCCGCGCAACGTACTCGGGCCGCGAGAGCGGCCTGTGACGGCTGGATGCAAGAGCAGCAGAAAAAAGAAGAAAAAGAAGTTTGACTTTCATGAGCGCACGCACTTTTTCAATGACGAAGGCATCGTGAACCTGTTGTACGTCAAGTGTTGAGCAAAAAAAAGCGTCATTTTAACTTTATTCTAATGTAGAGCACCGCCTGAAGAAGGGGATGTATCCATCACACTATTAGCTTACTCGTCCAAAACGCGTAACCCTGCGGGGGTACATTCATCGTGGATGAAGCCTAAATTGACAACAGCAACTGCCTTAACGCACCGTCGACCGCAGCGGAAACGAGCAAGCTACTTTAGCGACGAGGATGCCAGCGACGGCGAATAAAGTGATGGGAAATGACCCACTGTGAAGATATTGGGCGATAAATTTACAACCACGAGATGAAGTGCTTATTTGCGCTGACGCTTGTTGCTTTTGGGTCGCCTTTCACCGACACAACGACGGCCCAGCCCTGTGTATTTGAGCATGCGTGCCGTCATTTCCTCAGCCGAAACTTCCTCACGAAGCTCTTTTTCCTCGGATGCGGCGAAGCGAAGCGCCCTTGAAGCCTCCTTAAATTCATCCTCGACGCCCTTGTTGAATCCGCCGAAGGAACGTCGGCCAAACAGTGACGGGAGCGATGGGTCGGGCACATCACGTTCGCATGAAATATTGGAGCTGTCGTCGTCTTGGTTGCCGTTCCCGGGTGCGGCCTCCCACGTGTCATTCCAATGCTTCTCTCTCACGGCAGCGATACGATATGCATCTGTCGTTCTTTTGCGTTGCATGAACTGCAGACAATGAAAATAGGAAGCGTGCGTTAGTATTATTGCTCACCAATCAATTATTTATAGCGAAGTACAGACCTTCATGGCCAGCGTCTTCTGCGATAATTTTGCCGAAGACTTCGGCACATTGCACTTTGGCGTCTTCACGTCCTTTGTCGCACTGCTTTTTTCATTAAAGCTGTTGGCCACAACTTCCTTCTGCGGTTGGTCATCGCCAGGCTTCCACATTCTTGAGCGGATGGATGCGATGAAATAAAGCTAACTACATAAATTTAAGCCAATCATGTGACGAATCCAGTGAAAGGTAACCCTTTCATAATCATGCAAAAAATAAACGTCAAACTGTTACGTCATCTCGTGACTGATAAGCGCGTTTCTGTTAAAGACCCAGTCGAATGCAATCTGTTACTACAAATGCCTCACACGCTCTGCAGCCGATTCGAAATAAGAATGGGGACATGCTGTTCAGACACAAAT
>NC_090612.1:6414328-6426711 GCF_004359215.1 Bremia lactucae
TTTTTTTATTATTTGACAGCCAACTTTTTCAGTTTTGGTGATCCAAACAAGACAAAAGTATCGCAGCATAAGTGAGCTATGGTGCTGTTAACAATCACGATGTTTGGTATAGCAAGCTTAGCTTTGAAATATGGCACCTCATGAGCGGAAACGATAGATAGATGAGGTAAGATGGAAAGCCTTCCAAGAATTGTACGATCGTTCTGATTGACAATCGCTCAGGATGCGTTTGCTGTAGTACTGTATGAGCTGTTGAGCAAATAATCAGTGATGGAACGTAAATACAAGACAATCTTACGTTGCAACCTTGATGTCTCCTTCAAACCTCTAACAAAGTCAAGCCGAAGTAAAATATTTTTGATTACGTCTCAAAATAACAATTCTTATTTATGGTCGGTGATCGTTTCCCACCCTCCCTTGTTCCATACCCACCCCTCTTACTATATAAGGCAATACTTCCAATATTATTAGACAACACATTGATCACCCCTATCCCTTGCATCACTCAATATAAGACGTAATTTCTAGACCAGAGACGCGAGGCACAAATACCCGCAAAATCAACTTGTCAATAATGATGTCGTATTCTTCAATAATTCGTTCACTTATCCTTCTGCTTTTCGTTATTTGCGACTCCGTTTGTTTTTCTGTTTTTTAATTGGCATTGTTTTTTTCTAATTAGCATTCGTTTATGCAGAGCATGTCCGTGCATTGTGACCAGTGCCACTGGCATAAGCGGCAGCGCCGCACAGCAGAAACAAACGCAACAACCGCAGTTTGTTCGAAGTTTCGCTCAACATGCTCAAACTTAGATAGCACCCTGCGAATTGAGCCAGACTAGCCCCCCTGCTGGTCGATCCGTGCGGTGCTCTCAGTGGCTCGTGCGCCGTGCAAAGGTGCAGAGCTTACGACTCGAACTTTTTCCTCGCGACGTTCGACTCTGATGTCTGCCCGGCGCAGCTCAGACTCGTCACACACATAGAGGCATCCGGCGTTTCGATCTTCCTCCACCATTTTCGGGTCTTCCAGCGTGTCCCGTGCTTTGGGTGCTACTCTCCGCATCATTCGATTGCATGATGCGCTCAGAAGGAAGGCGACGTGCTGATTGAACACCACCGCTCATTTGGGGCACCTACCCACTCGACGCGGCTAATACCTGAACTAACGCTCAAGCACCTCGACGTCAAAGGCCGTCTCGAGCACGTGAAGGAGATCTCTGACGGACTGGCCGCCACGTGGACTCGGCTGCAGGCTGCCGCGCGCAAATTCCCAATTCTCTTGAGAGTGGAAGCTGCGCGGTCGGCTCCGCCCGTCTCGGACGGAACAGGGAAGTGCACAGAAGACCCGGCAAGAACCGTGGAGCGCAGCAGAGGTGCAGCTACAACGGAGATGGCCAACGAAAGAACATCGGAAGAGGATCAAGGCAATGGCGGCTGGCTCGATCCTGGCAATGCGAAGAAGTCCAAGAAGCTGCAGAAGGACGCAGACAAGGTATCCCAGGCACAAAAGGGAAACGCCAACGTGACTGCAACGATGCCAAAGTCCGCAAACATGAGCAAAACTCCGAAGGCATCGAACAAAGTCCAGAGTGCGTGCCAGAACAACGTGACGAACAAGAAGCAGGCCACGGCCAAACCAAAGAACAAGTCCGCGTTTATTGTATGTAATATTTTTATTTGTAATAGTTGTTTTATTAATTCTTTACTAAGTTATTGAGTGTTAAAGAGCTCGGCACAGAGCCAGCGCAAGCAGCAGACGACGAACAAACGAGCAACCACGCTCTCTCATGCCGAGGCGCTCGCCAAACTCGACAACCTGCGCGGTGGAGGAGGCCCGGAACCTGCTAAAACCGGCGAAGAGGACAAACAGACCGACGACGCTGGTGACGGCGGTACGAGTGTGGCAATTACCTGTGCCCAAGGAGAGGTACAGGAAGCAAAGCTCCGGGTGGACGCGCTGATCACTCAGGCACATCAGACGAAGCTGCACGCAGCCGCCGCGAGGGCGCTGTATCACGAGGCGCACGGTCGAGTACTGGAACACGAGATCATGCGCGAAGGCATGGAGGAAGGTGACAGCCCGGCAGAGTTGAGGCATGATCTGCCGAACGATGCGGAGATGGCAAGCATGGAGCATGGCTACCGTACAGCTGACGCCGAGGCGAGAGACGCGGCTGCGGCAGCTGGTAAGGCCGAGAGAGTACACGCAGCACTCGCAAAGAAGCTTGCGAAGATGATCGCAAAAGAGACGTTTTTGACGGCGGAGCTGCCGCCGATCGGCAAGGCAGAACAAGAGAACCAAAGCGCAACGCCGGACGCCGAAGCAGAAGAACTCCGGAAGAAGAGCCAGAACATCATTCATCGGCTCCTCTCGTCGTACATTTCGAAGCGGCGCAAAGGAGCGAAGCCACCGGCGCAGCCGGAACCGCTCAATCCTGCCGACGACACAGTGCCGACGCACGAGCCAGCGTCTCCGCCCGACAGCGAGGAGACCAACCCCACCGACGAGGACATGCATGCACCCGACGTAACCATGATCGGCAGCGGTGTATCTTTTAGTGATACAATGCGACTCGACGAGCTGGGTGACGGCGCGGTTATGCCACCGATGGGAGCACAACGCATCCCGATTCCGGCAGAACTGGCCGCGGCCATCGCTGACGAGCTCGAACAAGTGCGCAAGGATGGTGCTGAAGGTGACAAAGCGGACACACACGACGCAGGAATGCAACCGCAGTTGTCTGACTCCGTCATCGAGGCACGCGACAGCGCGGCAGCGCAGTATCGCGCGAACAGTGATCATGCCGCTACTCTCTCCGGTACCCTGCCGCACAAGCGTCCAGCGGACGCTTCAGCCACACAGATTGAGCTACCGGCAAGCGAGATCGAAGACAGAGCGAAGCGACTGGTGGCATCTATGGAGGTCGTACGCACGCTGAAGCAAGCGGAGAGGGATGAGCGTAAGTGACGGCAAAACGCAAACATCCATGCGGTCGAGAAATGGAGGCGTGCGAACCCAAGTACCAAGAAGCGGCCAACTCCAGCAACCGGCGATCTTGCGAAGTGGAGCCAGACGCATGTGGACGCATTCGCTGAGGTCCTGCGCAGCCTCCCGTACCCCCTGGCAGCGATACACTCGATCGACTATAAGACGCTATGCAACATCGGGCGTGCAGTCGGCAGTCAAGCACAGCTTCAGCTCATGAGCTATCACGCTACAGACGACTCGCTACCGCCTACAGTACGCAAACTCTGCCGCGATCAAGTAAGAGCCGCAACTGCGATGCCGCAAGGTGTGCCATCACGGACAGCGTTGATTGGTGGAAACGCCTTGAAAACCACGACGAAACGCTGCTCACGGCCCTCACTCATTTGCAGCTTGATCCAGCGGTACTGAGCATCGCCAGCCTCGTGATGCCGTCGCGGTTTGTGCCCGAGGAAGTGACTGGCATCGTCCTACCGGAGGCTAAAGCCGACGTGTGGATGACACAGAAGTGCGGGCTCTCGTCGCGGATGTGACGACGACACGGCCGTGGGCTCGGGCACTCACGTTGTGCGAAGTTGGCAGCGACAAGGCTGCGCCTCGCTATTAAGGGCTTTGCGGGCACAAACACGAGTCCGCCCGTCGGAAGCGTCTCGCAACAGACGGTCCGACAACGGAAGCACACTCGCATCAGTCGCAGAGATCTGACATGCGGTCTGGTCACACAGAACGTATGCGGCATCGGGGCGGAAGCAACAAGACAAGTCGCGTGGTTCTCGCACTTTCGGCAGCAACAAGAAGCAGGGCAACTCGACATTGTCTGCATGCAGGAGACGCGTGTGCCGGCGGACGACATCGACGAGATCGAGAAGAGATACTGCGGCGCGTAAGGCTACAAGGGGGCTGGGCGTCGGCTGTCGGCGTGAAGCCCAAGTGCAGGGCGCTCGGGCGGAATCGGGGTCCTGCTGAACCCGTACAGCATGATCACACAGCTCACGCCGGTCCGAGAGTCCGACTAGACAGCGCATTGGATGGCCGTCAGGGTCTTGCTCCACAACGCTGAGATCGTGATAGTCAATTGTTATGCGCCGACCCAACTGGCGAAGCGAGAAGCGCTGTTCGACATGCTGCGTGAATTGCTCGCAGACGAACCAGGGCCGGTCTTCCTTGGAGGTGACTTTAATTGCACACTCAACCCTGTGGTCGATCGATCGCACCCGTCGAGCAGCCGCTCGCACGACTCCAAGGCTCTCCGATTGCTGCTCAAGGAGCGTGCTCTCGTCGACACCCAGCAGGACGAAGCCGACAGAGCGTTGCAGGAACAGGAGGTGCACGAATTCCACGCGCGACATCACACTTACCACTACACGCGACCCGGCGGTTGCAGCGCAAGTAGTCGCTTAGACCGTTGGTACTGCAGCAAGGAGTGGGAGGATTGGGTTCGGCTCGTTACCACCTCTGTACCGGGACCGTTCTCGGACCATGACGGAGTGGAGATCCGCATAGCTGCGCCTGACAAAGTGGTCCAGGTGAAGAAGCCGCGGAAGGTCTACCCGCCACCGCAATACGCTGCGGCCTCAACAGCGCGTGTCACGGCAGTTTTTTTCTTGACGGCAGAGTCTGAGCTCGATGGTATAGAGTCAGCTTTCAGCGACCCGACGGCACGCGCGAAGGTGTCGGCTTTGTGGTGGGACGATAAAAAGACCAGTCTTCGCATATCGTATTTAGCTGCAAAGAACGATGCAACAAGCAAAGCGGCAGCAGGGTACCGACAGAAGCTTGAGCGCCTCAATATCAAGCTCAAGGACGTTCTGCTCGAAGCGCGCAACCAGACCACGCCCAACACTGTTGGTGACACGAGCGCCGAGCGAGTGCAGTCGCTGCAAAGAGCGGTCGCCAACTGCAGAGCCAAATGGCAAACGTCGAAGCGGAGGAGACTGCTGCGGAGCCACACGTACCACTCGGCACGCTCGGCACGAGCGTTCTACCAGAGGGTGTCAAACAAGTTCCTCGACAACACGGTATATTCTCTCGTTGGACGGGCGCAGCATGGTCCCACTCGCTCGAGAGAGCTGGCCGAGGACATGCGTTGGCAAGCCGTCATGCAGCAACCGGAAGCAGACAGCGGCAAGATCGAGGACTTTATCCGCTCACTGCCACCACGAGCGCCAGTTCCCGAGCTGCAGCGACTGAACTGCGTGAAGACAGAGCTCGAGGTACGGAAGTTGATCCGCAAGTGCCAACGCGGCAAAACGTGCGGCCCCGACGAGCTGAGCAACGACTGGTACCGCGATCACATTGACGACCTTGTCCCTCTGCTCACACGGATGTTCAACTGGTGGACCGAGGGCGAGTCAGTGTCGAGGTCGTTCGGTGACTCGCACGTGTCAGGCATGAAGAAGAACCGGAGCGCGGCTCGGCCTCTCGATTTCCACCCGATCGCGCTCCTGAACTCGGACTACAAGATCTTCACGCGATTGTACGCGACCTGTCTGCGAGCCCTCTTGCCTCGCACCGTGCACCCGCTGCAGGCCGGCTTCATGCCAAACAGAGAGATGAACACCATCCTCGATCTGTTCGTGGCGGTGAAGATCGCTGCTAGAGAGGATGAGAACCTTGCTCAGGGACTCGCGATGCTACTCGACGTCGCGAAGGCGTACGACTCTCTCAGCCGGCTTTCCTCTTCGCGGCGCTGCGATACCTGGGATTCCCCGACAATTTCGTGCGGCTTGTGGGAGTCCTGCACGAGAACACGAGATGCCGCTTCCTAGTGAACGGCTACCTGTCGAGCTGGATCGGCGTCACGTGCGGCATTCGGCAAGGCTGCCCACTCGCACCGCTGCTCTTCATCTTGGCACTAGAGCTACTCTACGAGAAGATCGAGAATACGACAGAACTCGAAGGTGTAGTCCTCAGTAGCCGATCCAAACAGATCAATGTGAAGATCTGTGGGTACGCCGACGATACGGCTGTCTACGTCCGGTCTCCACAGAAAGTCAGCAGGGTGTTGGAGATCCTCGCACAGTTTGGCACGGCATCCGGACTTCGAGTCAACGCCAGCAAGACCATGGCAATTCCTCTCCGCAGTGGTGTCGTCGTTGATCCCGCCTCTCTTGGTGATGTGAAGCTCTTGCGCGACGGCGAGCACTGCAGGTACCTCGGTATTCAAGTCAGTGTTGGTGACGCGACAAAGGCCAACTGATAAGCGTGTATCAGCTCGATCAACGCGAGATTGCACCTCGCGCGGGCCAAAACTAACACAGTAGGGCAACGAGCCGCGCTGGCTGCAGCGGTCATTGTACCAAAGATCGTCTTCGTTGCCAGACACGTCTGGCCACCTACAGCAACTGTCGACCAACTACAGCAACTCGTCAAACGCTTTGTCTGGGGCAAACGAGATGGCAAGCAGGTTCGAGCTTGGATGGGCGAGATGCAGGCCGAGCTACCCGTACTTGAAGGCGGGATTGCAGTTCCGAATATTCAAGCGGAGCTTCTCACCATGGCGTCAATGGCAGTTGGACAGTGGGCGTCGGAATCAACAGGAGCCGGGCGGACCATCGGCGACATCATAATGGCAGGGCGGCAGAGCGCTGACGTCTATCTCACCCCGAGGTTCGATACAACGGCGAAAGACGCGAACTTCTACGGCTCGACGATGTGGGCACCCGGAGCAGCAGTCCTGCGGTCCGTGCACGGCGGCACCCTCTCGGCAGCGGAGCATCGGCTTGTTCGGGACGCCCGTGAGGCAATGCGAACCAGCCTCAGTAATGCGCGGTGGCACGATGGCGAGGTGGTATACAGCATCGATGCCACCACGATGACGAGAGTGGCGGATCGGGTGCGGCGATGGGCGGATCACAGGGGAGCCTTTTGCGACGAGTGGCTCCGGCACGCGACACTGGATACCGCGACCTGGCTACACACCGGTCATGGAGCTCTGTCTAAAGTTGGCGACTTTGCACGAGCGGGTAACATTAAGTGCACACTGTTAAATTTGCACAAACGACTGGGCCATCTCGCTTTTGATACCGTCGAGAAGATGGTTAAAGCATCGTTACCATGGATCAAGTTGATAGATCGGAGCCGTCCAGATTGCCTTACCTGCGCACAAGAAAAGCAATCTAAGAGCGCTCAGGCTAAACAAGACAGCGAAAAAAACTCCCCTATCGACCGCATCGAGGTATTATCTGTAGCGACCTCAAGGGCCAAGACGAAGGATCAGGCTGCAAAGATGTTAAACATTTCTTGGTTCACTACGAAAGGATGTTCAATTGCAAGGCACGTCTTACGTACCAATGAGGGTAGTGAATAAAAGTGTGTCGACCTCTACTGGAGTGCTGCGTTAGGTGAGTGAAGCAAACAATCAAGCTTCATAAGGAAAGGCGGGAAGGATGCACCGCACAATTCTCAATATGGCAAGATGCATGAGTTTTGCGGGGCCTACCTTTGTCTTCTGGGGAGAAGCTTTACAGTTCCAAAGCGCATGTCGCCTCTTGATTGTGCTTAAAGGAGAAATTCCCAGTATATCCGACCTAGTCGTATTCGGAAGCCCGTGCACTGTCTACCGCAACCCTCAAAAGAGAACTTGGAAACCTCGGGCGGAGGTCAGCCCTATAATTAAAAAGCCCGACGAGACAAAGGTATACAAGGTATACATACCGCGTGACCGAGTGGTAATTACGACGCAGCACGTACAAAATGTCGAGACGCTGGGTGGAGACAGGAGCCGTCACCTCCAGAAACAGCTTCGACGTGAAGGACCAACACCCAAGCAGTTGGTCACGAGCCGCGAGGAAGCTTGCAAGCGGTAGGAGCAGCTACCTTCGACAACTTCAAAGAGCTATGGCAAAGACGAGCGAGATGGTCCACGCTGCGGTAGCAAGAAATAGAAGAAGCGTCGAAGTCGAGGCAAGGGATTGGGAAGTAGGACGTGCAGTGTGGACGGTACCAGCGAGAACATCGAGGAATTTGAACGGGAGACACAATCACTATGACGGGCCCGACGCAGTGACGTATTTCGCGCATACGTGAAGGCCAAGAAAGAAGAAGATTTGTAAAACATTTTGCATCCTTCTCAAGGTAAAGTCATGGATGGGGGCAAGATTAAAGTATCTGTTCAAGGCGAAAGAAGCAAGATAGCATCGCCACTGAAGAAGAGCTGGTACGGTATAAAGGAAGCTGGTAGACTATGGACCGAGCTCCTGCACAAAACGCTCGAAAAATAGGGCTTCACGCAGTGTTACACCGACAGCTGTATGTATTTCAAAAGGGGTGAGTCCTGAGACCACGATAGTCGGCGTGTATGTGGATGATCTTTTGGTGATGGGAACGAACACGAATATGGTCGATCAGCCCTTTAAGGACATGCACGTGCTAGAAGTAAAGGACCTTGGATTGTTGACAAAACTCTTAGACATGGGAGTGACGCACGACACCGAAGACGGGTACAGACTTGAGCAAGAAGAATGCATCCAAAGCTTATTGCTACTACTGGACTTGAGCAGTCGAATTCGGCGCGTACAACAATCGGAGATAATCCATACAGCGAAGGCGAAGGCGGTATTCTACCTGGAGGAAAAAGTGGGACGATAGAGTAACCGACTATATCCACATTTCAATCGTTGATCGGGAGACTGCTATGGCTTGCGCGCTGTACAAGACCTGACATCGCGTTTGACATGCATTGAGCCAGCCGACGAGCGCATATGCCACGTGAATGCGATTGGCGATGGGCTGAGCGTATGTGAAAGGGACAAGAGATAGATCGTTTCGGATGAGCGATTACGACGCCATAGATGGACGAGTATCGTTACAAGGCTACAGCGATGCTGATTATGCAGGAGACCACAAGGACTGTAAGTCGGTAAGTGGTGGCGTGCTGTGTATGTACGGAATGATAGTTGGGTGGATATGCAAGAAACAAACAAGCGTGGCACTATCTACAATAGAAGCAGAGTGTAATGCGGCTTCACTGGTGGCAAGTGAGCTTCTTGAACGTATGGATGAGGTTTTTATAAAAAGAAAATGGAAATTCCAATGATACTCTAAGTCGACAACCATGTGGCGATTAAGCAGATCGCTGGCGAGTACAACTCGGGAAGAGCGAAACACATCGCGGTAAGGCACAAGTTCAAGAAGGGCTACATCAAAAAGGGTGTGATCAAGGTAATGTACTGCGAATTTAAAATAATGCGGGCTGACGTTCTCACCAGGGCATTCGCTGCTCCACATCTACGTGAACTGCGCGAGCTTACGTGCCTGGTGTGAAGACATCCCCGGAAGGAGTGTTGAAACGACGCGATTCTTGGGACACAGTGACGTTTGACGTGCAGCGGTTATTTAAGTGCAGCGACGTTTGGAGTGCAACGGCTACCAGGTTCAGTGATATTTCAGGGCAAGGCGACTGTTGGCTACGTACACGAGAGAGTTGTAGGTAACATACGAGTATGGGGGGACAGGATAACGTCGTTTAATATACTCTCAATTCAACATCTACCTATTCGAGCTCACAACGAGCTAAAATGACAACGCTGGAAATGATAGCAATCGTAAAAATTATGAAGATTAAAAGTACAGGTATTTTATGATGAAAAAAATAACAAAAATTAAGGGGATAGTTCAGTCGATCCAAATCAGGTGCAAATTAAACGTCTTTGATTCGGATTGAAACCTTGATCATCAGTACCAACGTACTGTTCCAACCCTCAAGAACAGCACGTTGCTGTCATATGCAATTGTAGCTGCTATCGGGTCCTTTAGTTTTTTAGTTACAAAATTTCGTCTTTATTCGGGCACATATGGCTACTTGCTCCTTCCCAGAAGCTATCCGTTAGAATCTTAATTCGACGTCGTAAACGCTTGCTTGTTGTTCTTCATTTATCATCGCGTGGTCAGTATCACTCTGACTTGCTTCTGGTGATATACCTTGTTGCATAGGCCATATGCTACTGTAAACTTGACCTTCTTTAGAGCGACTTTATTGTTCTCTTTTCTTGTCATGTATCCATACTCGCGATGAAGCATCTCCTTGACTTGAAATAAGTTGATTCATGTTCTCGGCTATCTTGACAATCTTGTTATAGTCTTCAAATAGACATCCAAACAGGATTACCAGCTGTTCATCCATTGATATTTCATGTCCCGTCGCGTGCATCGATATACGAAGCGCGTCAAATTTTAGGAAATGTTCCAAGATTGTACCACCCTTGGTGACTTTAATTTACATAACTGACGCCGCAATTAAACCCGATTGTGGACACTTTGTCGCAGAAAAAATCTTTAGGATCCCCCATGCTTCCGCCGTTGACGAGACACCCGTGCCATCGACTGTAAGCTCACGCCACGATTGCAATGCCTTGAGGTCGTTGACTTTTGAAGTAGATGACAATGCGTCTCCCTCTCCTGGAGCGTTTAACTCATCGAGGTGGTCTGGCAGACCCTATTGCCATCTTCATTCATGCGTTGAACTCCTTCACGAAGTGATTATCTTCGCGGGGTATATCATGCGATTCGCCCGTGTTTGGGCTCATAACCAGTTGAGTTTAGAAAAAGTCAAATGGAAAAGAATATAATTAGGTTCTTAGTTCGCTGCTTTGTGTTACCTCTAAGCCCATCCCTCTTGATCCTTCTTAGTGACTTTTTACTGACGTCACCGCTTATATATTTCCAATAGTCTCAGGTATAATTAGATGCACTGGCTGAGGGCTGCAATTTCAGCCTCATCTCTGATTAGATGCACTAGCTGGCACCAACTGCAGCTCACCTAATTGCATCTGAACAGAGCTCAGTAGAATTGTGCACTAATTCAACTGCTGTGGCATCCTTAGCTCTAATGGATCTGATTAGCGGCTAAGAACTTTACGATTCTAGCGTAAATTCTTAAAACGGAAATAGTAGCACTTAATTAAGAACTTTGGTGATACGTTAGAATTACAGCCAAATCAGATGCACTAGCTGAAGGTGAGACTGAGAACCTGAGCTAATGAGATAATCAGAGATCAGGCCGAAATGTGGCCTAAACTATGCAGCTATACAGGAGGCAGATCTCGGTCGATTGTGCTGTCACTCCGGTCCACGAGGGTCCGGAGTGCGAGTGTATGCTCTCGCGTTGTTCGTGTTGGCGTGGCGACGAGCGTGACTTCATTCAGCGCTGTTTGGCGCGTTGTAATCCACTGTCGAACGTCGTTGTTCAGGTGTTCTGCAAGTTCCGTGATGATTGGACGTCCGTCCTCTGCAGTCGTCTGCTGAGAGAGAGCCGTGTCCATCGCGATCTTGGCTGCTCGGTCGGCCATCTTGTTATGCTCGCGGTAATGATGCGTCCAGCTGCGGATGCCGAGCCCGTCCGCGCATCGTCTCGCTTTCAGATAGAGTTGTCGCAGTCGAGGCTGTTTCGGTACCCTGTGGCGTTGGTGCTGTCGGATGATCATATTGCTGTCTCCGATCACGTGCAACGGGCTGTAGCGAGCTGCCGCGGCTCAACGTAGTCCGACTCGGCCGTGTTTTTGGTCGTGTCGACTCGCGCATACGACATGCTGGACGCCCAGCAGATGTCTGTGGCGTGCGTGTCGATGTCGAATCGCAAGATGACCGAGCCTGACCCTCCTGGCCCTGGGTTGCCTCTCGATCCTCCATCGAAGAAAAGCAAGAAGACAGAGCTTCGTATTACCATCCGCCTGTACTGCTTCCTCCTTGGTCGCCACCGCCCTTCACCACTGTAGAGACTCACGAGCCGCGAGAGTACCGGATGTCCCTGGAACTTGACTGTACTGCCCGGCACGTCTGCCGATGCTTCACGCTCGCAGTCGCTCATCATTGCCACTGTACGTGGATCGCGTTGCAGTAGAGCGTCCGAGTAGATGATGATGTCCCCGTTGTCCGTTAGCATCCACGAGTGGTGCTGCTGGAACTCCACATTGACCGGTCTCAGTAACGTCGGTGTGTGCGGACGGTAGGGAAGCTGCGGAAAGTTAATCAAGAGTGTTTCACAAAGGCGCTCCGCTGCCCGTCGAGTCGACGGCCGTGGATCCGGAGACTCGCGCATCTGGAACGTGATCTCGCCTCTCCTGCTCCACGACCACTCCATGACATCTCCGAGCGTTCGCCGACAGTCTGTCCGGAGATTCCGGTGCTGGGTTGCTACGTGAGTAAATCGGGATTTCGAGCCGATCCAGAGAAGGTGTCGTCAATCTGCTCTTGGCCCACACCCAAGAATCCTACGGAGTTGCGTCAATGGCTCGGTCTAGCTAATTACTTGCACAAGTACACAAATGATTACGCCGGTTCTGTACAGCCTCTGTCGTCACTTCTGAAGAAAGACGCCACATGGTCGTGGCGTCCCGAGCATCAAGCTGCCTTTGACGCAGTGAAGAAGAGCCTGGCGTCAGCGCCAGTCTTGGTACTCC
>NC_090612.1:6426811-6443610 GCF_004359215.1 Bremia lactucae
TTCATGAACACACTTGATTACGTTGTTCATGCAAGGTCTTACGGATGGTCCCGTAAAGACCCACCTGTTCCGCTTGGAACTGGATACGCTTGAAGAAGCAATATCCGTAGCGGAACAGGAGGACTTTAGCTTGAGACAGGCTCAAGCAAGTTCGTCATCATATCGTCCACCTAGACGACACGAACTAGGAGGTCCAGAACCCATGGACCTTTCCTATGTCGAAAGCGAGAAACCTCGCTTTTCGAATAATAAGCGATCGCAGAAATGCCATCGCTGCCAAAAATTGGGACATTACGCTCATGAGTGTAGTGCCCCACGTCCAGCACCAAAAGGTACTGAACGTAATTTTGGATCGTATGCCAAAAAGGGCAACGGTCGCGGATCCGACGTTGTTGCGAAATCGCAACAGCGAGGCGGACCGCCAAAAAATGGACGGGGTCAGTAGGGGCGCAACGCCCTACTGATCCAGCAACCTCAAGAGAATTTGCAAATCTCTTGACAAAAGTTGCTCCAGACACACAATCATTATGTGTCTCTGCACCTGGTGATGAGGTATCACTCATCACCTTGAAATTGAAAGTGACAAATGATTTGTCACTTAAAGCCCTAGTGGACTGCGGAGCGTCGAATAACTTTATTCGTCGCCAGTCACTAGAGGGTAGTAGGCTCAAATATATTGAGCGCGACATCCCTCCAACGAGGATGACGGTGCGTCTAGCGACAGGCGCATCGATAACAGTGATGAAACGCGTAGTGAAATTTCACTACACGTTAAGANTAGAAATGAGGGGTTACGGAAGTAGAAGTGTAAGTCCCAACAAATCAATCACTTCCATGTATTCCTTCTCCGACTCAAGTGTCTTCGCCTCTTCGCGCAGACTCCTCGCTTCGCTCCCTTCTTCCTCACGCCTTTCAGCAGCGGCTTCAGACTTTAACAGGTTATGAGCTCAACGACCATGTCTTCTGCGCAAGATGTTTTGACGAAAGTTCAAGTCGACAAGTTCAACGGTGGCAACTACGCCACGTGGAACCGCTACATGTGTGGCGTGTTTCTGACCAAGTCAGTGTGGCACGTGGTTAACCGAGAAGTGACGCCGACGTTTGCTGATGCCCGTGTTAGGGATGAGTACGTGAAGGCTAGCAACATTGCGTTTGGCCTGATGCTGCTGCATATGGACGCGGACTATCACCATGTAATTGATGACTGTGAAGAAGTATGTTGCGTGGGCCCGTATCAAGACATTATATGGCGGATCGCAGAATGCTGGACGCATCTACTTGAAAAGGCAGTGATTCAGCATGGAGATGGCGAAAGGCGACAACGTATAACATCAATGCAACAAAGTGAACAACATAAGCGCCAAACATAGAAATATTAGAGACAAGATGGAGGATAGGACGTTAATCTGTCGTTAAAATCTGTTTCCATCGCAGAAAACCGAAAAGCCACGAAACTCGTGCTGAATGGAGATAGAAGAGCAAGTTACGTAAAGACATTGTGAAGGAGCTGACGTAAGCAATCAAACGACAATCAAAGATGGCCAGGTAAGATGAGGCAAATCAAGTCCTCAGACCGACGACAAACTCTCCAGTGTAACGGGGCACCACGACTTGTACTGCTTCAGTACAAGTCCACTTCCCACTGCTTCAGTTGCGAGTGGTGCCTTACGTTATTTCACGTACACTAGTACGTGCAGAGGAAGACTTCTCTTTAAGGTAACTAGCTTAAAGAGGGTAAAATGAAAACTGTATTAATGTATTTAAGTATCTCTTCTTTCTATCTGTTAACTCTAACTTAATTATAAGCTAATACTAAACGTGCAGCTGAATTCTTATCTTATCTTATCCTATCTGTCTCTCTTTTGTTTACATCTACAGCTGATTAGTCTGCGGAATAAATACATATAATGGTCTATACCTATTTATGGATAAGAATTCTGAACATTACTATATAAAGAAATATCCTTCAAATATTATCTACCTTTTAGAACCTTTAAGTGTTAATTTCATGTGACGATACACCCCGTTATACTCTTAGTTCTATCGAACTAATGGGTTTAACAACTCAGGGAGTCGTACAAGCTTTTAAAGCTTAATGAGTCCTGGTTCAAGAAATTCAGGAGTTCGTAGAACCAAGCGGCAACTAGTGCCAGAGAGTATGTGCCTTAGGCTTTTGTCTCTCACAGATCAATGCGCAAGCCTTAGGAAGGCACTTGACGCCTTAAGATCAAAAGGGGAACTGCACTTTATTTGATTATCTAATCTAAAAACCTTACCCTAGCTAATTAAAATAATAGATTTTGGCCGCCAGATTTATATCTGGCGGCGACAACATTTGTTACCCATAATAAATTGGATTTTAGCAATTAACCATATAAATAGCATAAAAGGGTATTTTACCCATGAAGTAAATGTACCACAACAACGGTTCTCCAACCAATGTACACCGATTGACAACATTCGCTTCATTTCCTCTTTGAGATTGGAACATAAATGGCTAACGGTTTAATCCCATGACAATTAAGCGTGGGCCACAGACCTTAGCACCTTCCTCGACGATAGGGAATGGTGGAATTTGAAAGTAAACTCCATCAGAGGATGAGGAACAAGAGCGTCGCTCTTACACACCTTCTCCTCCGGGAGCGTCGGCGGGCCCCGAATCCATTTCCAGAACGTGGTGCCGCTGATGTCTTAACTGCATTGAGCAGGACACAGGACCCTGAGTCCAACATTATCACAAATCCGCTCGATGAAGAGCAAGAGCGGGCAATCCTCATAGAGGACCAAGCTCGCCGTCGAGCTGCCGAAATAGCGAAAGCTAAAGCTTATAGTGAATACAGATTCACCCTTCTTAGTGCGGAAGAGCGTCTCGAAGGGATCGCGGGTCACAGCTTGGCCATCTGGATCTCCAGTTCCACGGCGAGGACGCCGGAGGAGATCGCTGCTCGCGGCGCTCTTAATGAGCGATAACTTACGTCAAAGGTAATGACGCGAAGTCAGTATCTGACGCGCTTACGTGATTAAGCTCGTGGGGTCTCGTTGACCTCAATGAGAGAAATTCCGATCGTTTTGTTTCCAAACGAGAAAGAAGTGAAAACGAAGTCTCATTTGAGAACTGGGTCCATCGGGCCCGCCACCTCCGCAATATTTGGAATATCAGAGAGTCTGCGGATGTGGCTGATGTTCTTTCGGAACGAAAGCTTCGCTTCGATTTCGCCAAGCTTAAGACCAAAGGCCAGTTACGTTCGGCATTTATGCCACAAAACGAAGAAAGGTCAAGCCGATATATTGTAGTGCTTCGGTTGACCGTGCAACTATAAATCGAAGCCGCACTGAAGCTATAGATCCACCTAATCCAACTTCTCGTGGTGGGAAGCGTCGTTTGACGCGAGTTGATTCTGAGCTTGGGCTCAAAACGTCAACACCGTACAGGCAATCTTGCCGAAGAGGTACCTCAAACTCCTAAGAGTTCTCAGAAGTAGGGTACCCCAGCCACTTTACCAGATACCGATATTGACGCCGAAGACAACGTCGCTTAAAAATTCTCCTCGTGAAATTGAATGTACCCTCGCGCATCAAGCAGCGCGGGAGGGGGCTGAATCTCGACGAAAGCATTTGATGCTTTTAAAGCACGAGGTGCAACTTCTTCGTGAGAGCCTTGCTCGGGTTGAGGACTCTTTTGAGGTGGTTCAAAACCGTGTTTCGATGCTGGAACGTTAGCAACCTAGTTTAGAGGGCCAGCTGGACATCCTGGTGAGGATGCAGCAATCTGCGGCACAACCGTCTGTCTCGGCGCAAGCGCCTTTAAGTCCACGTGGGAAGGGTCCCGATATGCTTAAGTAAGCCGACGTAGAACACTGGGTGTGTAGGCAGCTTGCTAGGAAGGTTTGGCTAGGCCCTTTTTGGCCACGACTGTAAATGGTCCAATAAAGCGCGGGCGCAATTTGGTCTTGAAGACCGCGGAAACCAAATTAGTAGGTAGATTTTTAGCGTTTAATAAAACTCGGTCCCCGACCACTTACGAATTAATACAGCTTCTACCTTTGTTATCTGCTTGTTCTTTTTGTTTGTCTTGGCTATCATCCATCGTGTCACGTACCTGTTTTTTAAGACACTAAATCGCGTCGCGAGAAACTCGCTTACTTGTTTGGTAACAGGGTGATATCAGCAGGCCTATCGCTAATTCTCCCCCACCAAGCCCTGAGCCACGCAGTGGTATCGTTAACGGAACGCGTGGGTGGGTGAGACCGTTGACATAGATCAGAGTGTAGCCTGTAGAGGCATGGACAGCGTTATTTAACGCAAATTTCACCTTTGGATGCATTGAGCTCCAGCGCTTTGGTGTCTGAGCACACACAGTGCGTAAAACGTCTTTAATGACGCGATTGACACGTTCAGTTTGACCATCGGTCTGCGAATAGTCCGTGGTGAACATGTTCAATCTGGCGCCAAGCACTCGAGAAATTGATTTCCAAAATCTACCCGTGAAACGGGGGTCCTGGTCAGAGACAATTGCCACTGGCAAACCGTGTTGTCGAAACACGCGATCGATGAACAGCCTTGCTATACCTTCGCCATCAATGGTATCCGGTACAGCCGCTAAGTGAGCCATTTTGCTCAATCGGTCAACAAAGACCTCAATGCCGGAGTTACCGGCCAAATCTTTCGGTAGACCAAATGCGAATCCATACTAATGGACTCCCAACACCCTACTGGTACGGGCAGACTAGCCAGTGGCGCAGCAGCATGCGCCGAGGGTTTGACCCCTTGGCAAGTTTCGCATGTGCGAACGTATGTGCTAACCCATTCATAAAGTTTGGGCCACTAATAAACCTGGCTTACAGAGCCGGAGGTCTTTTCTCGACCGAGATGACCACCAAGGACAGTATCGTGTGCCTCATAGAGTATTCGGTACCTCAAATCCTCATCACGAGGAACAGCGACGCGCGGAGGGTCCGCAGCGTCCGTGAAAATAAGCAACAGGTCGTTATCGGAAGAAGATCGATAACCTTGCATGCAATCGTGCCGACAATTCAAAACTCGATTCAGTGCTCTTTAGAGCTCGTAGCAGAGCTACACACTGCTTATCCTTGGCGTAAGCCGAACGGATTAATTCAGTAATAGGCGACATTACAGTCGTTAAATGAGAGAGCTCATAATCCTGCGCGATAACGCATCAGCCAAAGCGTTCTGCTTGTCAGGCTTATATTTCACTTCGAAATTGTATTCGGCGGACAATAAAAGCTATCGAGCCCTTCTCTGTGAGCGATGGGGCGACTTAGTCGCAATGCGTAATGACACATGATCTGTATATATCACAAACGGCTTAGAGCCGAACAGATTAACTCCGAATTTGACGAGAGCATACTTCATAGCAAGCAACTCTTTGTCATGAACTGGGTAGTTCTTTTCCGCTGCTTTAAGCTGTCTAGACTCGAAAGCAATTACACATCCACGCCCATTTGTAACAGAGCACTGCCAATGGCAAAATCCGATGCGTCACAGACGACACTGAAAGGCCAATTTGGTTCTGGCAGTGCCAGAATCGGAGCATGAGTAAGACTTCCATAACTGCTTGAGAAGCATTATGCTCTGTGCTAGTCTAGCACCATTGTAGGAGATTAGATAATAGCCTAGCCATATCAGCGTAATTTTCGCTATATTTGTATAAATATTTGGCGTGACCCAACCACTAACGCAAATCATTTTGGTCTTTAGGAACCGGCCAATCTACTATGGCTTTTAGCTCAACGAGATTCGCTCTAAGTCCTCACGTCCCAATGAAGCACCCTAAAAAAAGAATTTCTTCTGCGCCAAAAATTCATTTAGATGCATTGGCATACAATTTATTTGTGTGCATACACTCGAGCACTGCTCGCAAACGGTCTTAATGGTTTTCCACATCCGACCGACCCTGCCTCGCACGACTTTGGACAAAAATGTCAGCAAAATAAGTCTGTGCATAACCTCGATGGAGGCAAAACAGTTACGCCACTAGACGATTAAGTGTTGCCGGGGCGTTGGAAAGCCCTTGTGGCATAACCAACCACTTCCATAACTTACCGCTTGGTGTGCTGACCGCTGTGAGCGGGATATCGCTATCTTGCATGAGCAGTTGGTAGTAACCATCGACTTAGTCGACTGCACTGTACATTGTACATCCCACCATATTGTTCTGAAGAACATTCTTTCTAGAAATGGGGGTTTGTGCTGGTAAAGTGGCAGCATAAGGCTTATTGTAAGAATGTACAATGCGCCATTTACCATTTGGTTTTTTGACACAAAATTTCGTTGTCGAATTGAATGATTTGCTCTCTCGTACCATTCCAGCCTCGTGTTTAGCACGGAAGAAATCGTCAATGACGTCACACTGTTCCTTTGGTAAAAGCCAATGTCGTGTGACACAGTATTTGGTTCCCGGAATCAAGTCAATTTCTTGTCGGACACCTCTATTCGGAGGGAAAAGAGATGGTGGATTGGTACATACCACATCTTGGAATTCCTTAATCAAGGAATAAAATGGATCCGTAGGATCTTTAAGGATCGATGACCCACTCCGCGCACTAAGTGCAGCTTTTGTGTCATCCAGGGCAGCTTCGTCCAGAAGTGACGATAACTTTAATTCAATCGTTGGTCGAATGACCTTCATCTCAGATAAGTCGCCAGCCTTTAAGGCTCGGCCGCACTCATCAATAGACATTTCGTTTAGCTCTAAAAGAGCATGTAACGAAGGGATTGCCGCAAGGCTAACTTCCCCCTCAATGTTAGCGGTTACACCATTTACAAGCGTATGTAATTGCTCACTCGTATCACTTTGTGAGGGTATACACGCTTTGCGTCTCCCCTGTATTGGAGTAGAGACAACACGCCTCTTCGAGGCCGGGACATTCAAGTCCCCAAAATTTCCAGCCTATACTGGTTCTACACCAGAGATGGTGTCTGATATGCGACATCCGACAAGGAGTTAGGAAACCCAACTTCCTTGTCCAGCGACCGTTTACGTGTCGCTTCACGTGCATGAGAAGGGTTTGACCTCAAATGCCCTGGCGAACCGCCAATAGTGTTATTATTCACACTCAGTATGGTGCCACCACACTCGGTGGACTTAGACATGCCACTCCACGTATTTTAGGGATATTGCACCCTTGATGCCCTGGCGAAACCGCCAATAGTGTCACTGTTGACACTCAGTATGGTGCCACCTTGGCCGACCACACTCGGTGGACTTAGACGTGCCACTTCACGTATCTCAGGGATTTTGCTCCCTTGATGACTCGGCCTTAGGCCTACAGTGCTTTCAGCATTCAGTGAATCGTTATTTCAACGAGTGTCACTCGACGGAGTACGTGCCCTTCTCCCACCCCCTTTTCTGAATCGGGCTCAGAATTAATGCTTACAACATTGGAGTGGATTAACTCAAACATTCCAATGCCTAAAATACTGACAGATTCAGTCAGTCATCCGCCCCAATAGCGCATTTGTTGCCTAGCAAAGGTGGGTTCATGACTCTCCAAAACTTTACATAGGATCATTACGCATGGCGCCTAAGGTATTAGACCTCCAATCGATCCTGGCTCATGGCATTCAAGCCAGACCATGCCAAAGATGCGATCATATCTCGAATTCAAATCAAGGACGAACAGCGTTTCATACTGTCAACGTCCAGATACTTTATACCTTAGTTCAATGGAACTTTAGGAGCAGTGACACGAATCCTGGTCGCTAAGCGAACAGTGATTGTATCACTTTCATGCGCTTTAAGCGCCTCAACGTATTCTTGATTTACCTCAAGGAAAAGACGTCGAGCATAATTGCAAGACGCTCCTGAGTCAATTAAAATTGACTATGGCTTGTCAAAGCCCTTCATAGTCGCTTGAGCGACTAACATGCCAGGCTTGTGCTCACGCCCCGTGCCATTGAGCACCGAGCGAATTAAAGCTAGGTACTGCTTACTCGCACCCCTAGAGATTCAACAGAGCCTAGGTATTCTCCCGTAGGGCGCTCCGCACCTACAGAGTATCGACATTTTCTCGCACCGTACCAGATTTATGGTATAGGTCGGAATTGGTACTCTTTCGAGCTTTACGCGTATTTCGTAGGGGATAGGCCGGACGTAAATGTTTCGAGCTCCGCACATATAACATCTACGGATGTTCATATGCTGTTCCACAGCTTAAAAAGCCTCATTTCATTCCTCAACGAGGCTTAGATCCATGGGTTCCGGTCTATTAGACGGTATCATGCGCTTGAAGAGCTTGTTCGGTAAACAGGCGTGCTAGCGCGAGCAGACTTAAAGTCGAACTCAGCGCGTAGCGCTACGGCAACTACCTCTTCGAACGTAGCAAGATGAGATCGGAATAATTTCGTCTGGGCAATGCCCCCATTGAGACCCTTCATAAAGAAAGTTACAACAATTTCTTCTTGCACCGGGTCTTAATGCATAGATGCAATGAGAGTTCTCAACTCCTGGACAAAGTCTTCTAGGGTTCGCTAACCCTGTCGAGTCGCTAGGAGCCGTGCTCGCATGCGACAAGCCTGATCAGGTGGTGCAAACATGCTAGTCATCTGCTGTGTCAGCAAATCCCATGAGGGAAGAGCGTCGTTCATGGCCGTGCTGCACGATAGTGCCCACTCCATGGCTCTACCTCCAAGTTTGGAAATGGCCATAGCTACCTGTTGCCGTTCTGTTATGAACAAGGCGGAGTCAATGGACATCTCCATCTACTTAATCCAAAAAAAAGAAATTTTCTCCCTCTTTCCCCTCAAATGTATTAACATTGACAACTAGAGGGCACGCCTTAGGCTCTGAATCAGCTACAAAGATGTACCGAGTTTACATAGATGCCGCAAGGTGATCCTAAACCTGGCCGATCAGGGAGGATTCAAATCACATGAAGGCTTCAATCCTTGCATGCAGGACCTCTGGTCCCTGGGATATAATGAAGTCTACATGTTCAAGCCCCAACAAAGTTTTGAGCTTGTAATACGCTGTGCATTACGCCTCTGAAAGCTCTATAAATTTCCATTTCAGTGATGGCTTAGTCTTCTAGAGACTCAGGCGTATATTGACTACATATCCTACCAGATGTAGCGGAGCTACCTCGCTCCTACAGTCAGAGGAAGATTTTGAGACTCAGAGAGTATCTTAGTTCTATAGAACTAATGGGTTTAACAGCTCAAAGAGTCGTACAAGCTGGTAGAGCTTATTGAATTCTAGTTGAAAGGATTCAGAGGTTCGTAGAACCAAGTGGCAACTAGTGCCCGAGAGTGTGTACCTTAGAACATACTCTCGGGCACTAGTTGCCACTTGCTTCTGTCTCTCACAGATCAAGCCTTAGCAAGGCACTAGACGCTTCAAGATGCACGAACTGCACTTTATTTGATTATTTAATCTAAGACCTTACCCTAGCTAATTTAATATTAGATTTCGGCCGCCAGATTTATATCTGGCGGCGACTACATTTGTTCCTCATGATAAATGGGATTTTAGTAATTGACTATTTTAAAATATGATATAAGGGTATGTTACCCATAACGTAAATGTACCATAACAACGGTTCTCCAACCAATGTGTGCCCCATTACATGTTGCTTCTACGGATAGTTGAATTCAATCAGTTTGGGTTTCACATTTAGGATACAACAGGTCAATGAGACCCTCCGTCATTATCGCCGACTGACCAAGATGGAGCATTTGGCATTGTATAGGGTCCCACATCCCAGGAGCTTTTTAGTTCGTATGCAGTAAGCACAGGATATCTGACGCCTTTATTTTGGACTCAAATTTGCGATTTACGTCATAATTTGGCTTCAATTGTTTGAGGACTGGGTAGCGAGCCCAATTAATTGATCGTAAAACAACTTTTAAACAATGAATAGATCGCGTCGTGGCAAATGCGTTTAATACGGTGGCGATCTCCAAGAATGAAGTAACTTTGCAGTTCGTGAAGCTTTCCAACAGCAATCATACCCAAATCTACGGTCGGGCAAATAAGGAGTTCGTTACGTTTTCTGTTTGGGCACAGCTCGAGTTTTAATGGAGACGTTCGGAGCAGATTTAACAAAGCGTATTAATTTCATTAATGATTTGGAAGACAATCGCTCAAGTTACATTGCCAGCATTACAGTGATCATGGCATTGTGTTGGACTAAAGGACACGGGAAGAGAGGCATAATTTCCAAGATAGAAAGTTGATTTCTGTTAGTATCAACGACCTCTCATCATTAGTGAGCTCAATACCGAAAGCGTCAAGAGAAGCAAATAATTGTATGGATAAGCGGATAGCCGTAACTCGAAAGGTACGTGGCGCTATGGAAGTGTTCGATAGTAATCGTGTAGAGTCAAAGAGGAAGCTGTAGCACAGGAAAAAATGATTCTGTTATATTCTTTTGCGATATCTGCCTTACCTCGCTTTCTCCCGTGTCCAAGCGGTTTCCTACAGCCGAAACTGACCAAACTTTTTAATCCGACAGGCGCTAAGTCGTTAGCTGCTACTTCACCTATCTCTTTGTTCCTCTCCAAGCATTTTGTAAATAGCGTGAAGCGACTAGAATAATGCGATTTCTAACACTTCTTCTCGGCTATAAACCTACCTTCATATCCGACATGCAAAAAAATCACGTAGTTTAGCGAGCTTGGTCGCGTCGAGTGCCTTGGTCAGCAAATCAGCAAGCATCTGCCCCGACCGCACATAATGTGCCAGCACAATTTCACGACGGCAAAATCGCAAACAAATTTGACTCGAGTGTCATTATGTTTTTCCTTGAGTGACAACGCTTCTCTTTTAAGCGGCCGTATAGCAGCCTGATTGTCCACATGCATAAGCATGGGCAATTTTGGCGCCACGCCAATTTCGCATAACATTTCCCGCACGCCTAAAAACTCTCGGGCAACCTCCGATACCGCCACAAGTTCGGCTTCCATCATCGATAGGGACACGCCATCCTATTTCTTGTTACTCCAGCTGATCGTCATACCGTTAAGAGTATAATACCTCCGGTCAGTGACTCCTGTCATTCTCGTCCGCGGCGAATTCGGCGTCACAGTAACTTTCAAACACAATTGACATATTCCCATTTTCGCTTGGTTTCATGTTTAGCTTTATCGACCTTGTGCTCTTTAAGTAGCGCGCCACCCGCTTTGCAAGCTTCTAATCGTGTAGCAGGGGCTCATGTGTCTGTCGCCTCGCCTTGTGCAATGCGAACACAATGTCGGGTCTTGTGCATCGCGCCATCCAAAGCAGCGACCCAACCAGCGACTGAAATTTTTTCACTGTTGACAATCCATTCTTGCTTTTATCCTCGAGTAACGCACTGTCACTTGGGTGCACCTCAACAGTCAGCACCATTAGGCGCAAGCGTAGAGTTGGCATCTGAGAGCCCGTGCTCGCATATTAAATCAATAATTGACTCTTCCTCGTCCAGTACATAGCCACTGTCGCCGTTAAGCACCACTCGCATTCCAAGAAACTTGCTCACTTGACCAAGATTCTTAATTGACAAGCTTGTAAGACTTGCAAAGAATCGGTCAACCGCAGCCACACCGGTACCTGTGACAAGAAGGTCATCCAGATAGACCCCTGCCCCAAAAATGTCCTAATCATCGCGCTTCCAGAAGAGACATATTCAGCCACGCACTGTGTAAATCCCGCATCGCACAACTTGGTATGCAGAAGCTGGCTCCATAATCGACCGGCTTGCTTGAGCCCGTACAAGCTCTTGCACAATTCCAACGGTAGCTCCTTCTTAATTGACACGCCTAAATTCTTCAAAGTCTCTTCGTCAATATCCATGCCTTTGTTACCTGTAAAAATATATCAAAGTGAGACTCCTTATTCGCTTTAACGTAAGCGTTTGATATATCCCCGTGCTTTGCGGGCTTGCTCTGGCGGCGGC
The DNA here is from genome assembly GCF_004359215.1 of Bremia lactucae. NCBI lineage: Eukaryota > Oomycota > Peronosporomycetes > Peronosporales > Peronosporaceae > Bremia > Bremia lactucae. The sequence goes on from NC_090612.1 coordinate 6,438,706, forward strand.
ATGGGATGCCGCCAGAGCAAGTAGCACCTTCACTGTTGACATATCCATAACTGCTGCGAAGGCTGGTAAACAAAAATTGGCTCATTTCCGCACGTCCTATCTCCTCACGCAGGGCTATCTACCTTCCTTCGCGCTTGCTGCTGCACATTGTTTCGCCATAATTCTTGGGATCGCGCTTGTATACGTGAGCCACGACGCTATCTTCGCGGCCATGCTCCTCCGAAGCTTCGGAAGACTGCATCCGTTGCGTTGCACCTCGAGTCCTGTGCGCAGCACCTGTCAATGACAAGACGGACAGCATCATCTAAACCTGTCAAACTCGCAACATCTGATCGTTCCTCGAACTCAAGAGCTCTCTGTAACTGACTGTTTTGCGATCGCTCAGGATTTCGATGTCCTTCACGTGCTGCGTAATCACGACGTTGTTCTCCTTCTGCAGAAACACCCTGCAGCCCTTGATTTCGTCGCTGCGTCCAATTATAACGCCGACTTGAGACCTCTTTGCAAGCGATTTTTTTCGCGGGTCGCGGTACACAGAGCACAAAGATCCAAAAGCCACAATTTCCCGAAAATCAGGAGCACGCTTCGTAAGCGCCCCTCCATCGGCGATGCTCGCTTTTTGTTAGCGCTTGTTGGGCTGCGATTGATAATGTATGAAGCATCCTCAACCACATCACCCCAAAATTATAAAGGGAGTCACTTGCAAATATCATCGAGCGAGCCATGTTAAGCACCGTCCGGTGCATTCTCTCAGCTTTTCCATTAGATGCTTGATTTCTTGCTTCACTGACTTGTCTTTAAACACCTGTAGACTTGCAAAACAGGTCAACGTTCTATACTCGCCTCCGCCGTCAGTCCTTAGTACATGTACGCGACAGCCGAACTGACGCTTGAAAAACACCATGAATTCCTTCGCCGCTTGATCCTTGGTCTTGGCGAGAAATACGCGACAGTAATTTGACTTGTGATCCACGACATTATTTAAGTATCGGTTGTCAAGTCGGTTCCTCGGTGTCATCGGACCCTTAAGGTCCGAGCATACGACGCCGCCAATACAGTCGATCGGCGAGTGAGCACCCGTGTCCTTGTCTCGGTTTGCCTCCCTTCAGCATTCGACACACACGTACGTCTTGACCGTTCCATAATCTTGATGCCAGACGCCAGGTCTCTTGCCATCCGCTCAACCGCGTCATAAGCCAAACGTCCCAGACGCTGGTGGAAGTGGTACAGTGATCCACTCTGCATGTCCTTGGTCGACTCATTCGATATTTGATGTGTTACTATTGCCATAAGAACGTCACTCGGAGTACTTGGACTGCGGACCAGCTCCATTGTCTCCACGTAACGTACATTATTTTTCATCGATATGTCAAATATAACTTCACCATGCTGCGCCTTGCAAGTGCCCGCTTTGTCCCGCCATACAGTAGTCCGTTCCCTTTGCGCTCGAGCTTACCAAACAAAACTATATTTCACGACAGCTCTGGCGCGAGATAGACGTCAGTCAACGTGATGTTCCCTGTCGCCCTTCAGCTAACACAGTAAGTACCACGCTACCGACAGTTGACAACTCGACTGATCCGCCATCAGCCAGATGGCCCTCATATTCGCATACTTTTGCATTTCTAAATAAAGACAAATTGTTGACTAGGTGGCGACTGGATGCACTGTCTAGAATCCATTCGTCGCCAACACAATCGGTGACGCCCCCAATCGACAGTGTCTCGGACAACTGAGCATGACGCGAGTTCTTTGCACTAGTGCCTTCGGCAATTTCGAGCACAATATTTCCACCGCCCTTGCCTCGACGGTCTTCATTTGTGTTGCCAATTTTCTTGTATCTACAAACAGCCTTGACGTGTCCTGCCTTTCCACATCTATAGCAGGTACATGTTTCCTTTCGCAACGTCAACTCTTACACATGAGCGACCACTTCTCTTCCAAAGGCACGTCCTGATCGAGATCCCATCTGAATCGTCTGCGCAAATTGCGCTAGTTCTTCAGCATACACGAGATAGTCGGCGCAATGCGTCTGGTACTTTGCCATCATAATTGTTGATAGTGCAGGCGATGCATAGCGTACGATGTTGTCGAGCACCTGCTGCTCGGCCCCTCCAGCTGCATCGTTGACGCCGACAAGGTACCGATAATGTTCCGGCCGCGAGCGCTTAAAGTCCTTTTTGCCGTAAATAGCCTCATCGCTTGAGCAGCAGTGATATTGGGCTTGAACGTGGCAAGCATACGCTGCATCACGTACTGCAAAGTCGGTAGCACATCCCTCCAAATGTCGACTTGCTTATTAAAATAGCGTTCCGCAGTGCCTGTCCAGTACTATCCTAGTACATCTGTCTTTACACTTTCGGTCTAGTGAAATCCGCACAATTCTTGAGCCATGCCCACCTCTCGGCAAAAGGTCTTGCCTCAGTAAGAAAAAAAAACAGACCCGAGTCCGACATAAACCTCATACCCATCGAGCTTGCGTATCGCAAGCTTGCGCTACCTTGCATCGGAAGTCCGATACTGAGTCGTTCAAGGATCTTGCACTAGGATTGCGGCTGGCAGCTGCTGGTGCGAGGGCAATAAGACAGGCGGGCGAGGTGGCAGTTTCGCGCGCTGCGGCGCACCTTGATGTTTGGGCTGCGGGCCTGAAACCGTCAAGCCTTTCTATCGAAGGGCGCGGCGCTTGATGGTTTCGCAAGTCCGACCAGTCGAGAGCGTCTCGATGTAACTTTCCTGCTAAGTCAGAACCGAGAATTGAGCTGAACATGTTAATGTCAACAGCTCCTCGCATGCGCTCATCTTCCGCAGTCCTCGCCTTTGACAGTTCCATATTCTTCATGCGCTCGTCCATGCCGCTCAGCATCGTGAGAACCCTCTCTAGCGCATTGGTGTCCGCGCTTCTTTCGTGAGCGTGAGGAGGGATGACCACAGCAGGCTCCGATGCAGCCCTTTCGTGACTGGTTGCCAGCGGTGCCTGTGCCATGTCGATGTCGTCTTTCTTCTCTGAGCTTGGGCTCATATATTCTCTTGCATTATCTGCCTTACCTCGCTTTCTCTCGTGTCCGAACGGTCTACTACAGCCCAAATTGATCAAAGCTTTTAATCTGACAGGCGCTAAGTCGTTAGCCGCTACTTCACCTATCTCACCGTTCCTCTTCAACCATTTTGTAAATAGCGTGAAACGACTAGAATTATGCAATTTCTAACAGGAAGTGCAAATAAGGAATGAAGTATAAAGATCAAAGTGGCTCAGGAATGGAAGCTCGAGTTGAGTCTATAGTAATATTAAGCACAATTACTCCATTTATACCCATAATTTCATTCATTCAAGAAGACGTGCTCTAGTCACGATCTATTACTGCTATGGTGAAATTTGAAGGTAATTGGTGACCTAAATTGAACGCTGACCCTCCCACCACATGATGACACACCATGTTTCTTATTTTAGTCGTTTAATGTCATTTGTGTGTTCGCAAGTCACATCTTTGCATAAATTAAGCGAGGAAGGCAACGTTTTGGAAGCATGTCTTTTAGCGAACAATATGAATAAAGAGCCTAACCTGTCGCCCCCAGAACGTTCCTTTTACGGATTTCACCCAATGTAGCGATTGACTTTTCAAGTAGCTCATTGAGTCCTCGGTATAACCGCTGTTGGCAACGTCATGCGTCATATGCCTGCGTCCAAACAGCTAGCGAGTCAGTTGCAAGCATGAAAGGTCAGTCAAACTTGCATCAATTGCTACGAACTTGATAAACGCTAAGGGAGTTAGCAGTTTCTTGTAGTAAGGTTTGTTGGCCGACTGGAGAAGGAAGCAAAAGGTTTGTACTGCTGGGTGAAGTATCCAGCCAGACGGCCACGATCTCTATCGAGGGATCCGATCGCACTATACAATGGTGCTTTATCCGACGATGTTTCCCTGACGATAACCGAGTCGACACCCATTAGACAAAGATCGGCTTCTTAATCACAATCGTTTTGAAATTTTGTTTACAGCTCGGAATTTGCCATGAAGGATTCGTTTTTCATTTACAGCACGCTAATGCCGGGTAGGAATGATGTAGTTCTGGAAGATGTCAAGCTCGCAACGCCGCGATCCATAATGGAAGTAACTATAAACGAAAGTGGCATGACCGAAAAATATCCGTCAACAATCTCTAAAAAACTGGGTAGAGCATGGACCAATGCAATACTTTCCAAGGACGCAACTCTCTAGTACGTCGTTTCCCAATCTTGCCAACAAGCTTGTACAAATTTTTCATTTAAATCAGTGGTCCATCCGCTCATGTGTACCTGCACCAGACCGATCGGTTCCCAAGAGTCAAAACTCTTCGGGTAGCCTTTCCATTGGACGAGGATCTGGTACCCTTGCGTCACGGAGCGGTGGGCAAGCAACCTTCCAGCAAAGAAGCGTTGATTCCCACCCGCTTCCATCAGTGCAGGTGGCGCCCGATAGGAGTGGCGATCTCGCCCACCAAATCGCGGCTGCCTTGCCTTCGTCCGTTCAGTCTCAGGCGTTAACGCTGCTGAACGACGTATTGCGGATCTCGAGGGTCAAGTCTCACGACTGACGTCGGATCTCGTTGATGTCCGAGCGAAGGCTCGTCAGGGTTATGGACGCCTGAAGACTCGCTTGGACCTTTTCGAACGGATAATGCTGAGGGATCTGCGTTACTCGCGTGATGTCCCTCGCTCTCCGAGTCCTGTTCGTGGAGGGAGGAATCGGTCTGATAGCTTTTCGCCTTCACCGTCCCCCTCACCAGAACGACGCTCGACTCACAGTCGGCGTCATTATCGGTCTCCTTAGCCAGATGGGGGTATGTGACCTCATTTGGGTCTACATACCGTTTCAGACGACCCACGTAAAATACGGGGTGCGTCTTCATGTACGTGGGAAGTGTGAGCCT
>NC_090612.1:6448821-6454223 GCF_004359215.1 Bremia lactucae
GCAGAACTCATGCGTCTCGCACGCTGGTTCTTGCCATCGCCCTTTGGGAAGGGAGTCCTCTTGCTGGGCATTTTTGCCCCAGCAGGGACCCTGGCATAGCAGCGAGCCATCATATGGCCGCGCTTGCCGCATTTAAAACAGACCACGTCTGCATTGCCCAACTCCATAGGAGTGGCATCTGTCCTCTCGGCCGACGGCTTATACCAAGCTGTCGCCGAGGCACTGTTGTAGGATTGCTCCTCAACTAAGGCAATTTGGATTGCCTCTTCCATCGTCGACGGCACCTTTCTGAAAAGGGCCTGTCGCGATGGGCCATGCCGTAGTCCGTTCATAAACGTGGGCACCTTAATGTGCTCCGGAATCGGACCTACGGTTATGGATGCGGACAGCGAGCGCATCTCTTGCACATACTCTTGCAGAGATCGCTTCGCCTGTCGCGCCCCAAAGAAGCGCGCCTGAAGCAACACTTCGTTGTTCGGCGGCTGGTACATGGCGCGAATCTTATCCTTAAAGATCGCCCATGAGGGGAACGCTTTTCTGTCCGCCATAAGCGCCGAGTAAGCCCACTCTGAGGCCTTACCGCGCAGATGCGACATAGCGTACGACACCATCCGGCTGTCGTCCTCGATGAGCTGGGCGACACCACATTGCTCCACGGCTAAAAGCCAGTGGACAATCGTGTGCGCCGCAGTTCCATCGAACTTGGGCGGGTCCATCCGAATGGGCCTCGGCTGATGCGGCCGGGCAGAGAGCATCTCAACAGTCCTGTTGAGAGCCTCGCTCCGAGCCTGCTCATGCCTCAGCTCATCCTGAGTCTGAGTGACGGACTCCGCCGCAGCATGGCTCTGTGCCTCGGACGCGGCCCTCCGCTGTCCGAGCACGAATGCCTCAAACTGCTCCAACTGAGCAACATGTTGCTCAGGAGGACTACCCAGGAGCCTGGCCAGGGCTTGTTCACCAAGTCCCTGCGCCATTAGCCCTGCCACCTCCCGATGATGTTCGGAGAGGTGGGGAAAATGAGCCCAATCAATATTGAGGCTCATCCTCACGTACACACGCAGAGATGCGGGTCGTGGGAAGGATTTCTAGTGCTACCAAGTGTAGGCGGGCACGTCGTAATGCGGCCACGCTCTACTTAGGCACACACCCTAGCACAGCGAGGAATCGGTTAAACCTGCTTCTCTTGCGTGCAGTGAGGCAGTTGTTGTGGGCGCGTTTGCGACCTCACCCAACACACTAAGAACTCTGGTTAAGTGTCGTCACGGGAGCGGTAATCCGTCTCCTCGTGCGCACTTACCAAGTAGGAAGTAATTTCAGACTGATTTATATTTAATAGAATTAAATACAAATACCTATTTTTACCAATTAAAATGTTATCTCTATAGATATCATTTAATATGTATTGCGAGCGTTTCTTTCTAGATACCTCGCGTAACGGATGACGCTGGGCGTCATCCCTCCTAATGTGAATGCACCCATGTGCATCACATCCACAAGGGTTGGTCACAAATGTGCACCACACCCGAGTGTTGGGTCTAATTACTATTTTTATTTAGTAATTGACCATCCCCTTAAGTACACCTAATGAACTTAACGGGGACTGTGTAACATTAGGGCAACTTTAGCCCGTTGCACTAAACCACTTTATTTAATTAACGGTACGGAAGTAGGGTATGTATGTGAAAAAAGGTTAAATAGGAAGATTTACGCTTAAAGACAAAATTCTAGTTTTAAAGGTGAGCAATTCCCCTGAATTTTTGCATTTTCGAAGGTATTTGTCGATTTCGTTTGAAATTTGATTTTTTTGTCAAATGTTTCGGGTCGGCGCCTTCTCGTCTTTTATATTGCACACTCCAATATGTCGTCGTTAGCGGCTGCCCAAGCAGATGGCTACTACTACCCCGTCCAATGGCGACCTGAGTATGGATCAATTAATAAGTATCAAGGGTCGCATCCGCTTGGCAAACGTGCGAAGAAGCTAATCAGCGATGGCGTGCTAGTAGTCCGCTTTGAGATGCCGTACGGCGTTTGGTGCACTCACTGTGACGCGCATATCGGACGCGGCGTTCGTTTTAATGCGCGAAAGAAGCAGGCGGGCCGCTACTTTACATCGACTATATGGGAGTTTTGCATGAAATGCCCTAATTGCAGCGGTGAGATGGTGATCAGAACAGACCCAAAGGCACGCGGATACGAATTAATTAGCGGCGTTAGGCAGAAGGCAGCGATGGAAGATGCTGAGGAAAGACAGACAGAGCGACTTAATGACCCTGGACTGACTGCTAAGTTGCAAGAGGATCCATTCCTTAGATTAGAGCACGAAAATGAGGACAAACGAGCGGCCACGAAGCGATCGCGTGGGCTCGAAGCTCTCGTGGAGCTTCAGGACGCAGAGTTTAAAGACGACTATGCCAGCAATTCGGCGTTGAGAGCACAATTTAGAAACAAGAAGAAGAAGCTCAAACGCAGGGAGCAGGAGGCTAATCGATTGGGACTTGGAATTTCACTGCTGGACGTGCATCAAGATGACGTGCTAGCATCAAGAGCAGTTGTGTTTAAGAAACTTTCGCAACAGCGACAGATGAGTTCAAGCTCCAAGCTCTAAAAGAGCTGGACTAAAATTACCGCTACGGTTGCAAAAGTGGATCCGTATCAGCACTTCAGCACCTTGAAATTTTGAATCAATTTCCTAAGAAATGAGCCACTGTTCTGCGACAAAGGTTTCTTTTTTCTCGCAAAATGACAACTAAATATTTCATCTTTCTATAATTACAAAGGAGCACACAAACGCGGCACATTGTTACAGAGCTACAAGCGATTTAAAAGCGCGATCTTCGTCACCGTGCCACACCTTTAAACAATTTTCAGCCGTCAGCACCATGTCGCTTGTGTACTTCGAGTCGTTCTTATGAGCACAGTAAGCCAATAAAACACGCACGATGCTCCTCTTGGCGCTGTTACTGGCCTTTGAAGCGTAAACGTCCACATCTTTCGAAATTTTCTCAAATTTGTCATGTTTACCACAAATAATAAACTTTTCAAAGTGAATAGACGAGTCAGAGATGCCCTCGCTACCAGCTTGGGTGTCGAGTAATTCAATATAGAATTCTCGATTATTCTCCAAAGCGGGTAGCACTACGTACTCATCGTCCAAGTTGCTTGCTTGTTTTGTATCATCTGCATTGTCCAAGTCACTCGCCTGCTTCTCGTCATCAGTATCGTCGGATGAGCTGTGCTCGCCGTCTTTTAGTGTCTCACTTTGTTCTACCTCAGCTTGTCGCTGTAAAGGATCTTTTCCACTGCCCGTGGTCATTAATTTAGAGCTTTGCTGCAGCTCTCGCAGTGTCTTTGATGAATGCGGCGTCGTCTCGAATACCGCATCAAATTCGCAAAACACGTCGTCGTATTCCGCCTGTGGTAGCGGCAGCTGTGGAATCGTACCCACGACGAGCTGCTGAGCAAATAATACAAACGGTTTTTTTAGCGTGGCCATCGCACGCCTACTGGCGGTAGCAGCCCAGCGCTCTATCGTGACGATATACAGCGCCAATTTGGCCGAGATCACGCGGAGCAGCGCTGCTTGGTGTACTGCGCACTGCCGTCGCAGCGGTGAGTAGCGACTCTGGCTATCCCGTAGAGCCAGTACGTTATCTTTCATGATTGCATACACAGCCTCGGAGCGGCCGTGAGCGTGGCAAACAGACGACACCAGGAAGTTGCCCATGCTCGCAAATTAAATTGTATCAATCCCAAAGAAAAGTCTCAACAGTGTGCGAAACAGCGAAACTCAGCAACTATTCTTGAAAGAGTTTTGTGGCCTTTGAAGTACAGCATGTCAGTTTAGACTACCTGTAACAGGGTGTTCCGTAACACAAATATTACTTCCAATAAGAGGAATAATAAATTATTATTATAATAAATATTATTTCATGAAGGAGGAAAAAGAAATATCATTTCCTACAAAAGGAAAATAATATAAGAAGTAAGAAATTATCATCATTTACTTTAAATCTCTAATATTATCAAATTTGGTTATATTGAAGCAAATATACAACAACAATTGGTTAATTTAAGTATAAATCAACACCGCCAACCATTACTAGACACAATTTGTAGGCGGACACGTCGTAATGCGGCCACGCTCTACTTAGACACACACCCTAGCACAGCGAGGAAGCGGTTTAACCAGCTTCTCTTGCATGCAGTGAGGTAGTTATGGTGGGCGCGTAAGCATCCTCACCCAACACACTAAGTACTCTGGTTAAGTGTCGTCACGGGAGCGGTAATCCGTCTCCTTGTGCGCACTTAACAAGTAGGAAGTAGTTTTCAGACTGATTTATATTTGATAGAATTAAATATAAATATTTTTTTTACCAATCAAAATGTCATCTCTATAGATAACACTTAATATGTATTGCGAGCATATCTTTCCAGATATCTCGCGTAAAGGATGACGCTAGCCGTCATCACGGATGACGCTGGGCGTCATCCCTCCTATTGTGAATGCACCATGTGCATCACATACACAAGGGTTGGTCACAAATGTGCACCACACCCGAGTGCTGAGTCTAATTCCTATTATTTAGTAATTGACCATCCCCTTAAGTTCACCAAGTGTACTTAACGGGGACTGTGTAACATTAGGGCAACTTTAGCCCATTACACCATCCCCCCCTTCAAGAACGAATTTACATTTTTAAGTTTGTCAAAGAGGAGAGAGGAACTGCGGGCAGCTTTACGCGCCGCTAGTTCACTCCATCACTCTAGCGCACGTGTTTCCATACACGGCGCCAAATATGCCACCGAAAAGGGGCCACGTTGGTGGGTCGTCTGCGAAGACGCCCACTCAACCTCACACTAAGCGACGCGCCAAGTTAATTCGCCGGCCGCATCAAATGCCTTATTCGAAACGCCGACAGCTACTGCTGCTGTCGCGTTAACAGGGCTAAAGGATCCATCCCACTTTAACAGTGAGGATGTTGATCCGTCGCTCATTGTCGACTACAATGAGTCGACACCGTTGCCGTCACCTCATAGTAGTGATGCGGACAACGAGCTCATGAGGAAGGATGATGGCTCATCATTGCCCATCCAAACTGCTCTCATGGCTCACAACATGGAGACAGCAGCATTTACGAATGCTGTCTCGTCGTCTGCGCTGAAAAGCGCAGTGACAGGTAATGAGAGCGCTGCCCATAAAGGCGCAGCCGCTTCTCCGTTGGGTATAACCACAACGCCTTATGCTCAGACCATAATCCATAATGGTTCTGACATAGAGGATTCGGAGCCTAAAGCTCCGCCCAAAACACGTGAACGTGCTCAGTCGGTGTCACAAGTCAGTCGTTTGAAACGTGGCTATGTGACGGGTGGCATTCCAAAGATGCCCCTCCATCTAAATGGCC
>NC_090612.1:6454323-6454746 GCF_004359215.1 Bremia lactucae
GCTAATGACACCATCCAGAGGGTGGTCATAGGATGTAGTTTTATTGACCACTGCTAAACGGGCAGAATCACTAGGGCAAGTTTCTGTCGTTGAGATGATACTCTCGCGGGCCATCGTCATATTGACGAAACTATGTCCCTCTTTCGCACCGAGCATAGTGAGGGGCTCTCCCCCACTAAGACTCGGGCTGCGCACAAACGAGACTGGCGTCCGAGGATGGCGCAGTCCGTTAATATAAAACGGTGTCTCACCCGTACTGGCGTGGACACTGTTATTTATAGCGAACTCCACAAAGGGCAATTGCTTGCTCCACTCTTTGGGAGTTGCTATAGTGCGTAAGACATCCGCCACGACCCGATTGGCACGTTCTGTTTGGCCATCGGTCTGGGGATGATCTGCGGTCGACATGTGGAGCTTGCTACC
>NC_090612.1:6458825-6465116 GCF_004359215.1 Bremia lactucae
GTTGTTCGGCGGCTGGTACATGGCGCGAATCTTTTCCTTAAAGATCGCCCATGCAGGGAACGCCTTTCTGTCCGCAATAGGCGCCGAGTAAGCCCACTCTGAGGCCTTACCGCGCAGATGCGACATGGCGTACGACACCATCCGGCTGTCGTCCTCGATGAGCTGCGCGACACCGCATTGCTCTACGGCTAAAAGCCATGGACAATCGTGTGCGCCGCAGTTCCATCGAACTTGGGCGGGTCCGTCCGATTGGGCCTCGGCTAATGCAGCCGGGCAGAGAGCATCTCAACAGTCCTGTTGATAGCCTCGCTCCGCGCCTGCTCACGCCTCAGCTCATCCTGAGTCTGAGTGACGGACTCCGCCGCAGCATGGCTTTGTGCCTCGGACGCGGCCCTCCAATGTCCGAGCACGAATGCCTCAAACTGCTCCAACGGAGCAACATGTTGCTTAGGAGGACTACCCAGGAGCCTGGCCAGGGCTTGTTCACCAGGTCCCTGCGCCATAAGCCCTGCCACCTCCCGATGATGTTCGGAGAGGTCGAGAAAATGAGCCCAATCAATTTTGAGACTCATCATCACGTACACACGCAGAGATGCGGGTCGTGGGAAGGATTTCAAGTGCTACTTAGTGTAGGCGGGCACGTCGTAATTGCGGCCACGCTCTACTTAGACACACGCCCTAGCACAGCGAGGAAGCGGTTAAACCTGCTTCTCTTGCGTGCAGTGAGGTAGTTGTGGTGGGCGCGTAAGCGACCTCACCCAACACACTAAGTACTCTGGTTAAGTGTCGTTACGGGAGCGGTAATCCATCTCCTCGTGCGCACTTACCAAGTAGGAAGTAGTTTTCAGACTAATTTATGTTTAATAGAATTAATATAAATATCTTTTTTTACCAATAAAAATGTCATCTCTATAGATAACACTTAATATGTATTTCGAGCATATCTTTCCAGATATCTCGCGTAACGGATGACGCTAACCGTCATCACGGATTATGCTGGGCGTCATCCCTTCTAATGTGAATGCACCCATGTGCATCACATACATAAGGGTTGGTCACAAATGTGCACCACACCCGAGTGCTGGGTTTAATTAATATTATTTAGTAATTGGCCATCCCCTTAAGTACACCAAGTGTACTTAACGGGGACTGTGTAACATTATGGCAACGTTAGCCTGTTACACAATTGGGCGGTGCGCGAGGAGGCGCTTTACACATATATATACTTAATATTAAAGATAGTAGCTACAAGATCGAATTGTAATTTAATGCAGTTTTACTTTTGGCCCTATACTAAAGCCACAGTATTGAACTCCAGTAGCTAAAACTCAACCCCTTCTTCTGAACGTTGTGTACGTGAAGTATTCGGAGGCACCTCACCTCGCCTATGTTATCAGTGCAGGTTGGCTAGTACTGAAGCAGTATTAACGAAAGGTGCCCCGTTATACCTGGTAGCACGTCGTGGTCTGTTTAACGGCCCCGCACGTTCCATCCAACATAGACATGTTGGTGAATAAGAAGAGAGCTTTCAAGCCCCTCAAGAAGAGTTTCACGCAACGCGTGAAGGTTGACTCGCCTGAGTGACCTTGAATAGAGAGCGGTCAAACGTATAAATGTGGTCGTAGGCGGGCCAGCCGTTAATGCAACGGTCTCCTCGGCAGCTTTTAAGACGTGCTGAAGCACCTCAACTGAATGTGAACGTATGTTATTTATTTCTGTTAGTGAAGTATGATGCTCAGTGCAAGAACAAAATCTTCGCAGCTACCACAAAAACGACGCTTAAGCCTCTTTTATATATTTTGGAGTCGAGCAGCATACAGCAAAGCGTGTAGGAGAAGCGGGTATCACACCTTATTCCTCTTGCTATCCACAGCCGTATTGTAACGGGGTGTCCCGTTACATTAGTATTATTTCATATTAGAGGAATGCTAAATATCATTTCCAATGACAGGAAATAAATAATGAAGTACAAATTTATTAACTTCATTAATTATTTGACTTAAATAGTTCCAATGATACCAAGTTTGGTATCATTGATGCAATAAGACATAAGCTATTGATTGGTCGATTTAAGTCTAAATTGATCCCGCCAATCGTTTCACGACACGATTGTGCGGTGCGCAAGGAGGCGCCATACTTAGTTAGATATTAATATGATAAGTTCAGTAGTAGATAGAAGATCCTTACGTAGGAAAGTAATCATATTGAAACAGATTTGCTTCTCTCTAATTCTAATCGATTGAATTACTTTTGGTAGCTTAAGACCCTAAGCTACTTAGAAACCTTCCTCTGAACTCTTGTGTACGCGAAGTTCGAGGCACCCTACCTACTCTGTTATCAGTGTAAGGTCAACTAGTACTTACCAGTACTAGTGAAAGTTGCCACGTTACACCTGGTAGCACTTCGTAGTCCGTTCAACGGCCCACGCACATTCCATCCAACGTGGACATGCTGTATGAAGAAGTTGGGAGCTTTTAAGCCCCTCAAAAAGCTTATCACGCAACGCGTGAGTGGTTTACTCATTTGAGTGACCTCGAATGGAGAGCGATCAAACGAATGAGTTTGGTCGTAGGCGGGCCATCCGTTGGCGCTATGTTGTGCACTCTGGGCAGAGATAAATAGCATGCGGCCACAGCTGAGTTCATTCAACACGAAATCGACGGGGCTTAAGAGAACGTAGCCTTGCTTTACCAGCAAGGCTCTCAACACACGGAGGTGTTGAGAGAATAGGGTGCTCAACAGATGGAACTGTTGAGAGAACAGCATTTACATGCTGCTAATGGGCCGACGCCGACGCTGCCGCGTCGACCCGAAAGCTTAAATATAGAATATTAAGTTTAAGGCAGTGAAAGGCGACTCCCTTTTGAGATGGTTCGCCGAGTTAGACGAAGCCATAGAAGCTCGTCGTATCAGTGATGACGCGACGAAAGTGAAATTTGACATGTCCAACTTAGCCGGACGTGCCAAATCTTGGGCATTGGGGCTCAAGCTTCACGACCCATTAGCTTTTGGGTCGTATTAGGTCTTTAAGACCCGGCTGAGACAAATATTTGAGCCGCCATGTGCCGAATGCAGGGCTCGAGCCGATCTTCTGGATTTGAAGGAGGGCAAACGTGACATTCACAGCATACACGATACCTGGTCAGTTGTATCCTTAGTAATCCAGTAGATAGACAAACACAGGTAACCGTGTTTATTAAAAGTCTTCCAGACGGTCCTGTTAAGACCCACCTTTTCCAGCTAGAATTAGAGTCGCTAGAACGAACGATCTCTATAGCGAAACAGGAGGACTTTAGTCTTAAAAAAGGCTTTTGTTCACTTTGGTGCTTATCGTCCTCCGAGACGACAAGAAAAAAAGAGGCCCAGAACCCATGGATCAGTCGTATGTATTGAGCGAGAAACCTCGCTCTTGAAACTACAAACGATTACAGAAATGTAATCGTTGTCAAAATGGGCCACGACGCATATAAGTGTAGTGCCCCACGGCAAGTGCCTAGAAACACTGAGCGAAAAGGCCGACCTCTCGCTAGGAATAGCGGAGGACGCGGATCCGACGCTGTTGCGAAATCGCAACGGCGAGGCGGATCGTCAAAAAACGGTCGGGGTCAGAAGTTGCATAGCGCCCTACTGATCCAGCAACGTCAAAAGAATTTGCAGGTCTTTTGACAAATTTGCTCCTCACACACAAACATTGTGCGTAACTGCCCCAGCAGGTGAGGTTAACCTCATCACCCTGAAAAAAAGAAGTGTCTAATAAGTTGCCACTTAAATCCCTAGTCGATTGTGGGGCGTCAAATAATTTTATTATACGCCAATCGCTAGAAGATCGCAGGCTCAAATTTATTGAGCGCGATATCCCTCTAAGAAGAATGAAGTGCGCCTAGCAACAGGCGCATCTGTAACGAGTAAGAAACGTGTAGTTGGTATCCAATACCCGTTGAAAAGTAAACAGTACGATGATGATTTCATCGTACAAGATTTGGATGACAAATTTGATGTCATCCTAGGTTTACCTTGGCTCAGAAGATACGAGCCAAGAATCAGCTGGCAGCATCGATCCGTAAAGATGCCTGCCACTTGTTCATCAGATGGCCAACTGATGAACGTCTTGGAGCGTCCACAAGCGTGTAAATGTCCTACGAGTGGGTGCGATGGCCTCACTTGAGGTTCGGTCGTTTGCACGACTGCACCAGACCTCAGTGTGAATACCCATCACACTGTGGAGTTAAATCCCGACGGCTGTGCACAAGCACATGCAGCGTCAAAGGTCGACCACTTGAATGGGTTGAGCGGCACGAAACAAGGATGCTTGCTTAAAAAGCAATATCCAATAAAGTTTTAAACGCCAGTCTATAAGAGACAATGCGAAAGTCCTAGATCGACTGGAGAGTCGATCGTAGAGGATCTCGCTGTGGTTGCGCAACTACAGCTAGACGCAGTTGGGGAGGATACTCCCCAAATAATTTCTGTGGGAATAAGTCCCCCGAAACCTGTGGTCAAAGATTCCCAGGTACCTTTGGAAGTAAGTTCCAAAAAAGAAACTGAGACAATCAATGTCTTAGTAAACAATGGATCAAGTGTAGGCGCTTATACACTTGATCTATTAGCGCCTCAGAACTTAGCTTCAGAGATAACTCAATTCCCAACGCTATAACTGAAACGGTACTTGTGTGATCTGCGTAGTGGCAAAGTCAAGCAGATCTGCGTAGTTGTCACATATGATAACTATGTGGTCGATATTCGGGCGGCAATAGTATTTCCTCAGAACGAACGGATTCTCAGTAGCTCATCGATGGACAAAAGTGTCCTCGATGGGATGACTCGAATTGAACCTTTTACGTAGGAATCTTCCAAGACAAACCCTCTTATATAACGACACAAAGGAATTTAAGGATGTCTTCCCTGAATCAGTACCATGCGAGTTGCCTAAGGATAAAGACACTCAACACGAAATTGACCTGATTCAGGTTCGAAATACTGTGTCATGAAGCAGTGGCCATTGCCTCGTGAACAGTTATAGCGATCGATAAACTCTTTGCCGATCGCTCGGCAGCGGACCATGTGAAGGAATCAACCTCCCCACATAACCCCACCCGACCCTCTGTGTGCGTAAAGCAACATGAGGGTGGCGGATAGTGCACGCATTCAATAAACTGAATGCTGCGACGGTACTGGCTCAAACGCCGATACCACGAAAAGACGTAATCATAGATGGTATGTCAAAGAGTACTATCTTTTCGTCAATGGATCTGATGGATGAATTCTATCAGATACTTAGGTGTGAACAGGATTTCCCGTTCACAGCAGCAAGCACCTCAAGTGGAATGCTATGGGAGTGGCTAGTTATGCCACAGGGACTTAGTAATGTCCCTGCGACATTTAACAGATGTGTAAAAAAATCTGTTGAGATCGGTGCGGGATTTTGCACCGAGTTATTTTGATGATGTCTTCGTTCATAGCAGAGCCATAAACGGAAAGTCGGATGTTAAGGTACATCGTACCCACGTCCGAAAGTTTTTTACGCTTATGCGTAAGCACAAGTTGTATGCAAATCTCAAGAAGTGTATATTCGCTGCAAGCGAAGTACCTCTTTTTATGCACATCGTGGGTAAACACGGTGTAAGCCGGGATCCAGAAACAGGCAAGGCGATCACCAATTGGCCTGTGCCAGTCGATGTAAAGGGACTAGAAAGCTCGTCGGTTTAGCGGCGTACCTGCACAAGTGCTCACCCAATAATGCCGTAATGATAGTACATATTTCTTCTTTGTTAACAAAAAATAATGTGGTCATGGAACGCTAATTGGTAGCGTTCCTTCGAGAAAATTAAGCGAAGCTTGATGCAATCGCCAATCCTGGCGATTGCTGACCAAGACCGACCTTTTCATGTGGTCTGTGACGCCAGCGATTTTGCAATCGGCTGTGCGTTAATGCGACATGACACGGATGGTGCAGAGCGCGTGTCTGTTATCAATCGCGTCAGCTTCAACCAGCTGAACGCAACTACCCAGTAAATGACAAGGAACTCCTTACCATGGAAATGCACTGGCTGTAACGGGGCACTACGGCTTGTACTGCTTCAGTACAAGTCCACTTCGCACTGCTTCAGTTGCGAGTGGTGCCTTACGTTATTTCACGTACACTAGTACGTGCAGAGGAAAACTTCTCTTTAAGACAACTAGCTTAAAGAGGGTAAAATGAAAACTGTATTATGTAATTAAGTGTCTCTTTTTCTATCTTTGTACATGCTAACTTAATTATAATCTAATACTAAACATGTAATTGAATTCCTA
>NC_090612.1:6467833-6490656 GCF_004359215.1 Bremia lactucae
CTGGGCGTGGGGCACTACACTCATGAGCGTAGTGTCCTAACTTTTGACAGCGATTGCATTTCTGCAATCGCTTGTTGTTCGAAAAGCGAGGTTTCTCGCTTTCGACATAAGAGAGGTCCATAGGTTCTGGACCTCCCAGTTCGTGTCGTCTTGGAGGACGATATGATGACGAACTAGCTTGAGCCTGTCTCAAGCTAAAGTCCTCCTGTTCCGCAACGGATATTGCTTCTTTAAGCGTATCCAGTTCCAAGCGGAACAGGAGGGTCTTTACGGGACCATTTGTAAGACCTTGCATGAACACCGTAATCAACGCGTGTTCATGTACTGGGTTATTTGTGATACAACTCGCTGAGAGTCGTATGTGCTGGGAATATGCGTGAGCATCACGCTTAGTTTCAGAAGCTCTGAACGAGCTCTGAACTCAGCCCTAGGCGGTTCAAACGTCTGTTTGAGCCGGGGCTTTAAAAGCCTCTAGCGACCCAAGACGTACTGGTCGCGCAACTTAAGACCCAATGCCCAAGTTTTGGCACGACCTGCCCAATTTGATTGAACGAATGCGACTTGCATTTGCTCGTCGACGATGTGACGTGCCCTTATGGCATCGTCCAACTCGACAAACCATCTCAAGAGGGAGTCTTCTTCGACTCCCCGATACTTAGAGTTGTCAATATTTAAGATTTCGGGACGACGCGTTTGCGTCGTCCCAGGAATAGGAGTTTGTACCTGTTGAAACCTCAACAGTTCTGCCTGTTGAGAGCCTTGCTGATTCAGCAAGGCTACTTTCTCCTTCATCTCGTCAAGTTCATGTTGTATAAACTTGGCGATGGCTGAATGGAGGGTATCTCTGTCCAAATTGGACAGCATTGCCAAGATTGCAGCGTTTCCTACGGTCGAACTCATTCGTTCGACCGCACTCCTTTCTATGTCACTTAGAAGGGAGTAGCTTTCACGTGAAACGGGATGCGTATTCCCACTACCATCTAACACGTCCATGTTAGATGTGGGAAATGTGGTCCTTGGACGGACTACAAAGTGCTGCCAGGTGTAACGGGGCGCTACGACTTGTACTGCTTCAGTACAAGTTCACTTCGCACTGCTTCAGTTGGGAGTGGTGCCTTACGTTATTTCACGTACACTAGTACGTGCAGAGGAAGACTTCTCTTGAAGGTAACTAGCCTAAAGAGGGTAAAATGAAAACTGTATTAATATATTTAAGTATCTCTTCTTTCTATCTGTTAACTCTAACTTAATTATAAACTAATACTAAACATGCAATTGAATTCTTATCTTATATTATCTGTATCTCTCTCTGTTAATCTCTACAGCTGATTAGTCTGCGGAATAAATAGATATAATGGTCTATACCTATATATGGATAAGAATTCTGAACATTACTACATAAAGTAATATCCTCCAAATATTATCTACCTTTTAGATAATATATGAATTAGCAACCTTTTTGTGTTAATTTCATGTAACGATACACCCCGTTACACTGGCTAAGTAACGCCTTTCATTTTTAATTTAATTAATTTTGTTTTATTTATCACAAAAATACCCCTAAAATTGATATTGTGTCAAAAAATATTTTTTTATTTAATTAATGGGTGCATCTTCATATACAGGGGAAGAGTGAGCCTATAATTTAGGTCTCCAACCTCTCCTACCACCTAGGTTCTATCTCCGAGGAGATGGACCGCTCATCGTATACACGGATAATGTGTCTTTACGCACGGCCGTAAATAGCCCACACCTCTCGCAAAGAATGGCGAGATGGTTGTCTTTCTTCGCGAGGTATAAATTCTCCGTGGAGTATAGATAAGGACGAGTTCAAGTCGTCGCTGATGCCTTTTCGCGGCGGCCCAATTTCGAGCCGGCTGCGCAAATTAACCGTGCGCATAAGGCCACTGTTGCAACAATAAGTGTTCCATCGTCAACATTACTTTACGACGTTGGAAGAGCCTATTAAGAAGAAAGGGCTCTTAAAGGGTTGATGGATCACCTTAAAAGGCCATCTGAACAATCCTTTAAAGGATTGTCGATATTGTATCGATCTTCAAGAGATCGATATACAACACGCAATGGTTTATTGTATTATACAGCCATTGCTGGCGACACACCTCGTATCGTCATCCCTACCCATAACAATTTGCGATTACGCATCATGTATGAGTGCCACGATGCACCAATAAGTGGTTATCGTGGACGTGAGAAGACTTATCCCCGATAAGTCGCGTTTTCTACTGGCCACGCCAGTAGAGTTCGTCCGCAAGTACATACGTGCTTGCGAAGTTTGTCAACGGGTAAAGCCCAGCGCTTCCTTCCGTGCTCCGTTACGATCTCTGCCTGTTTTGGCAGAGTATTGGCAGTCCGTATCGATGGACTTCGTCTTCGGATGATATTCTTGTTTTTGTTGACCGTTTTAGCAAGATGGTACATCTTGCTGCCGTCCCGGAGTCGATCACATCCAAAGGCTTTGCTCGTGTCTTTATTGACAGGATATTTGACTTCATGGGTTATCCCGTGAACTGGGCTTAGATCGAGACCCTAGATCCACGGCAGAATTTTGACAAACAGTGTTCAAATCACTTGACACAGTTTAACATGTCAACTTCTGATCATCCTGAAAAAGATGGTCAGACGGAGCGTGCAAACCGTATCCTCGAAGAGATACTTTGCGGATACGTCACTCTTCTAAGAGTTGGAGCGAGTTCTTGCTGATGGTAAAATTTGCCATCATTAATTTAGTGCATGCTTCTACAAAGCATACACCGTTTTACGTGAACGGCTTACGCCACCCACATATACCACCCTGTTGAGAGTAACTCTTATTTAAGGGGAGGAGGGACTCGCTCGAGCAAAGAACCTTTTAGCTCTTGCTCAGCACGCATTAGCCCTAAGGTCAATGCGAAGGATACCTGTGTTGAGTTGACTAACATTGAAGTAGACAACGATGCTGAAAGACTCGGCATCGAAAGCAGTACTATTAATGAGAATGATAATACTCTCAATAATGAAGAGATTAATACTTCCGTAGTGCGAGCCGGTCGCACTGATAACAAAACTAAAACCGAGTCAGCAGGTAATTTACTTCTGGCTAGAGAAGCAGTGGTCCGTTCCGTATAGGATTCCATCGCTGGTGCGGTAAGCCGATAGAAACGGAACTCTGACAAAAATAAAAGAACAATAAAATAATTGTTCTTTTATTTTTGTCAGAGTTCCGTTTCTATCGGTTTCGTTTAAAATTATTGACCTAGTCCTACTGTCTACGGTAAATTTACCGAAGCACGTTGTGACAAATGTAGGCAGTAATCTATTACTGCCCAGGTATATCGGCCCGTTTCGTGTATTACATCGCCAAGGCAATGCATATCGAGCTGTGAAGTATGCGTACACATCCTACGTTTCATGTTGGTCGTCTCTGCCTGTACCATCAGTGCGAGGCTTCTTCCGATTCCGGGTTACACCGGAACGGTCAAGGGCATCAGCCAAAGCCTGATGGTTCCGAGCCAAAGACTTATTGTCTCGGAATAGGGTCTGATTCTTTTGAACCAGACGATCCACTCTTTTTTTCAAGGAAGAGATCTTCTGACGAGCTGTCAACAGCTCGTTTTGAAGGGACTGGTGTGTCCTTTCGTTTGCCAGTTGATCAGTCGCAATCTGTGCACAACTTTTCAACTGGTCACGAGAAACATTATTGACCGTCACCGCTAACTTGCGACGACGGGATCGCTCGTGATCAAGATTCTCCCTTAAATGATAAAGGGTATGATCCAAATCACGATGTTGAACCGGGCTCGTCAAAACGAGGCGAACCCTATCTTTCTATTTATTAATGGATTCAGGTGGTGAGAAACGCTTTCTTGTTGAAAGTTTCTTTAATCACCGTGAGGCAAAGGGGACTCGAACGAGTTATCTCGTTCGTTGGCGAGGGTATCCACCCTCGCATATCAGTTAAGAACGAGGTTCCCAACTGATGTTGGACTTTCCGGCTCTCGTCTTGCAGTTCGACGATAGCCATCCTCCTCAGCAGAAGGTCCATCGGAGAACAAGTGCTTCCCGCACTCTTAGAAGGATTGGAGGCTCTCATCCCTTGACGCATCTAGAAAGAGATGAGAGTCCTCCAATGGGGATCTTTAAGGTAATATGGTTCCTAAAGGGCATGACCTGCACACTTAAACAGCATGAACATGAGTCCTTCCACGAGAGGCAAGGGATCCCTCCTCTCGAGACAAACAATGCAACTTATAGCGTGCAGCGACTTAGACACGTTTCCCGACCCGTTCACGGAAACCGTTTAGCTTGTCAAGCCAGACCTAACGGCCTATGTTTTGTACACTCTGCACAAAGGCTGTCCAAGCTTGAAAAAAAGTTTGACATCCTTTGCCCGCTTTTGAAAGCCTAGATGAGTCGAATAACGGAATATGATACTGATCGTTGGTTATATCAGACCAACGAATGAGGTTTCTCTTGAATGGTAACCAAGGCCTCTTTTCAGGAGCGAACCGCAACGTATTGCGATCCCTCTCCTGTTGGCTCATGTTAACGCAACGTTATTATGACCCTTAGAGCCTTTCTGGTGATGCAAACTAGCAGCACCAGCAGCACTCTTACCTTCGCGACCACGTAGTTCCTGTGACGCATACTAACGTTACCAGAGTGGCATCGCCCTCGGAGTCATCTGATGATGACTCCCCACCAAAGAGGTCCGACGAGTTAAACAACCTCGTCATCACCTCTTTGGTAGTCACGTTAGAATCCAAAGGTTTAACGGACTCGGCCCCGGGTAATCAGGCGGCCTTCTCAGTCACCACTGAGTCGGGCGATGCAGGTGACTTGGACCAGTTACCTACAATTGGTGTAGCAGGTAACTTGCCTCCGTCATCTGCAATGTCATCAACAGATGACATATCCCAAACACCTCCGTGGGAGTAGGAGGTGATACATCCCCCGCAGTAGACGCATTAGCGTCTACTGAAGCATTTGCCTTACTGAAAGCTACACGGATCCGTGCAGCTGCCAGCTTGGCGACCTCGCGGCCCACGCGCGCAAACTTGTTTGTCGCCATCTCGATTCTGGCCAAAATCAAGAATGCAAATAAAATCGGTGTTTTGATTAAAACCATAATGCAAAAAAATCGGTACTTTGATTAAAATCATAATGCAAATAAAATCGTATTTTTATTAAGACCAATAATGCTAATTTCAGTAAATGACTTAATAATCTTTTTTATCACCCTAAATCAATCAATATGGTGACTGTTGGTTAAGAGGGGGGGGGTCGATGTAACGCGGTGTCCGATTATGTAGGCGGGAACGTCTACTGCGACCACGCTCTACCCAACGCACTAAGTACTCTGGTATACGTGTCACGGAAGCGGTGATCCGACTCCTCGTGCACAGACAGTGGTTTTCCGACTGATTTATATTTAATCCTATTAAATATAAATACCTATTTATTTACCAATTATAAAATGTCATCTCTGAGGATAACACTAATATTTATTGCGAGCATATCTTTCTAGATGCCTCGCGTAACGGATGACGCTAGGCGTCATCCCTCCTAATGTGAATGCACCTATGTGCATCACATACACAAGGGTCGGTCACAATGTGAACCACATCCAAGTGGTTGACCATCCTCTTAAGTACATAAAGTGTACTTTGCGGGGACTGTGTAACATTAGGGCAACTTAAGCCCGTTACCCCCCCCAAGAACGAATTCACTTTTTGCGAATTCGTTAAGGAGAACAGAGGGACAGCGACCTTCTTTACGCGCCGCTGTCCCTCTGTCCTTTTTAACGCTTAGTGCTCTCATTCACTCTTGCTACCTGCGTCTTGCACGGAGCCTAATATGCCACCTAAAAGGGGCAACGTTGGCGTGGTGTCTGCGAACATACCCCGCGCGAAGCGCACGCGCCGCGTTAACACGCCGACAGCGACTAATGCCGTAGTCGAAACGCGATAGCTACTGCTGCTGTCGCGGCGTTAGCGGGGCTTAGAGATCCATCCCACTTTAAAAGTGAAGATGTTGACCCGTCGCTCATTGTCGACTACAATGAGTTGACACCGTTGCCGTCACCTCATAGTAGTGATGCGGACAACGAGCTAATGGGGAAAGATGATGGCGCATTATTGCCAATCCAAACTTCTCTCATTGCTCACAACATGGAGACAGCAACATTTACGAATGCTGTCTCGTCGTCTGCGCTGGCTAGCGCAGCGACCAGTAATGAGAGCGCTGCCCATAAATGCGCAGCTGCTTTCTGCCGTTGGGTAAAACCACAACGCCTTATGCTCAGACCATAATCCATATTAGTTCTGAGATAGAGGATCGGAGCCTAAAGCTCCGCCGACGACACGTGAACGTGCTCAGTCGGTGTCACAAGCCAGTCGTTTTGAATGTGGCTATGTGACGGGTGGTATATCACCGATGCCCCCTCTGTCTAAAAAATGCCTCGTTTAAACGGGCCAAAAGCGTCGTTGCTAGAGCGCGCTCTTCTAGACGCACAAATATATTATGGCCTATTTAAATAATGGAAGGCTCAGGGAAAAAATCCCTTGGGTGTATTTTCCCGATCCTGGTCGTGTTGCGTTCAAGTGAAACGCCCGACCAATACGAGGCGGAATTCTTGCGCCGCTTCATCTGCATTCCGATGCGATGAAACAACGGTCGCAACGAATTAATTTCGCCCGTTTGCGTGTGAAAGAAATTATAGGCGGTACTGTACCCCTGTTTCTTCCCACCACGCCATTTCTGCTAGTTTTTTTGAGACTAGCGCAGAGGCCTCGTTGGTGCTCCTTTTCATTGGCAGCCACCAAGCCGGCCACATCAATACGACGGGTATCGATCGGTTCCCAAGAGTCGAAACTCATCGGTTAATCATTCCATTGGACGAAGATATGATACTTTTGCCTCACGAAGCGGTGGGCAAGCAACCTTCCAACAAGGAACCGTTGATTTCCACCCGCATCCATCAGTGCAGGCGGCGCTCGATAGGAGTGGCGATCTCGCCCACCTACTCAAGGCTGCCTTCCCTTCGTTCGTTCAGTCGCAGGCGTTAAGTGCTGTGGAATGGCGTAATGTGGATCTCGAGGGTCAAGTCTTGCGCTGACCTCGGATCTTCAGGATGTCCGCGCGAAGGTTTGTAAGGGTTATGAACGCCTGAAACTCCGGCTTGACATCCTGGAGAAGTTAATGCTGAGGAACCCGCATTACGGGCTTGGTGTCCCTCGCTCCGACTATTTTAATCGTTACTAAAACTGCTCGCTCTCCGAGTCCTTTTCGCGGTGGGAGGCGTCGGTCAGCTGAAAGTTATTCACATTCACCGTCCCCCTCACCCGATTGACTCTCGACTCACAGTCGGCGTCACCATCGATCTCATTAGACGAATGGGGGTATGTGACCTCATTTGAGTCTACATACCGTATCAGACGACCCACGTAAAATACGGGGTGCGTCTTCATATACGGGGGGAGGGTGAGCCTATAATTAAGGTCTCCAACCTCTTTTACCACCATAAGGGGCCCAACGAAACGCGGCAACTACTTTGTAGTACCTCCAGGTAGTAGAAATTGCATTTATAGGCAGGGTAGCAGAACTTAATAGTACTTTTCACCCACTTTAAAGCGTTCATTATTTTTGCGACCATTTCGGTCCGCATATTCTTTTTGCTTGTCCTGTGTGCTTGCCATCGCGTCACGGACTTTTTGTGTGGTGGCTAATCGCTCAGCCACAAAGCGTTGAGCCTCGCTCACGCTTTAAGCATCAAACTTGCCTATGACACCGCCGAGAGGTCGATCATAGGACGTAGTTTTATTGACCACTGCTGCAGGGTCCCTAGGGCAAGTTTTTGTCGTTGAGATGATACCCTCGAGGGTCATCGTCATATTGACGAAACTGGATGGCGTAGTCCATTAATATAAAACGGTGTCTCACCCGTACTGGCGGAAACACTATTATGTATAACGAACTCCACAAAGAACAATTGTTTGCTCCGTTCTTTGGATGTTGCTATCGTGCGTAAGTCATCCGCCACGACCCGATTGGCACGTTCTGTTTGGCTATCGGCTTGGAGATGATCTGCGGTCGACATGTGAATCTTGCTACCTGGCAGCTCAAACACATGTTGCCTGAAACCAAACGTAAATCGTGGATCCCGGTCCGATACTATGGCCTCGAGCATCCCAGGCAGTCGGTATGCATGATTCAGGAACAAGAGAGCTGCCTCCTTGCCTGTGATTGATGTTTTACATGGTGCTTAATGCACCATTTTGCTCAGTCTGTCTACAAAGACGACGAGCTCCGTCCGACCCTTATGATCGGGCGGCATGCCATACATGAAGTCCAGACTTACTGACTTCCAAGAGTTGGATGGAATCGGTAGCGGCTTCAGTGGCGCACTACTGGACGGTGCAGGCTTAATGCGCTGAAACTGTTCGCAAGATCTAATATAGTTGACCACCCATCTATATAGGTGCGGCCACCAAAATCCCTTTGACACTCGTAAGAATGCCTTTTCACGGCCCAGATGCCCATTAGATGGCGCATTATGGAGCTCGTGAAGGATCACAGCTTGAGATCTGTGTCATGAGGCACACAGGTTCTCAAGGAATCACAAGGTGACAGCTGATGCCATAACAGGCCATCGCTGTAGCTAAATCGATTTAGCTTAGCTTTTAGGTGCGGCGGAAGGGTTACCTTTCGTCCACCATAGTGATCCATCAGCAGGCGACAATGGTCGTCCTGAATGTAGCAATCGTTTATTTTAGAGGTTAATGAGCTCGTCACGTGGTATGCCTTCATGGCTGCCAACGTTGACGGCTAAAATTGTGCTTTAGCACTAGGCATACTTTCCTGGTGTCTCACCTCGAAGTCTGGTCTGCGCGATAAAGCGTCAGCCAAGACATTCGACTTACCCGGCTTTTATTTAACTTTGAAATTAAATTCAGAGAACATTGTGAGCCATCTTGCCATTCTAGGCGAGAGGTGGGAAGAGAGTTTTTGCAGTCCGCAGTGATGCATGATCCGTATAAATCACAAATGGTTCGGTGTCCAGTAGGTGCACACAAAACTTGACAAGATCATACTTTATTGAAAGTAGCTCTTTGTCATGCACGGGTAATTCAGTTCCGCGGCTTTTAAAAGCCGGGACTGATAAGAGATAATGCGGTCAACGCCGTCGGCATCCTTCTGCATGAACGCGCTGCCGATTGCAAATTTACTGGCATCGCAGACGACGCTAAAGGGCTTATCCGCGTCTGGCAATGCCAAGACCGGTGCCTCAACAAGAAATTGCTTCACTGATGTGAACGCATCATCTTGTTCCTTTAACAAAACCAATTCTGGGTCATTTTTAAGGAGGTCAGATAATGGTTTAGTTTACTCCGCATAATTCTTGCTATATTTATGCAAGTAATTAGCGAGCCCTGGCTGCCTTCCCTTCGTTCGTTCAGTCGCAGGCGTTAAGTGCTGTGGAATGGCGTAATGTGGATCTCGAGGGTCAAGTCTTGCGCTGACCTCGGATCTTCAGGATGTCCGCGCGAAGGTTTGTAAGGGTTATGAACGCCTGAAACTCCGGCTTGACATCCTGGAGAAGTTAATGCTGAGGAACCCGCATTACGGGCTTGGTGTCCCTCGCTCCGACTATTTTAATCGTTACTAAAACTGCTCGCTCTCCGAGTCCTTTTCGCGGTGGGAGGCGTCGGTCAGCTGAAAGTTATTCACATTCACCGTCCCCCTCACCCGATTGACTCTCGACTCACAGTCGGCGTCACCATCGATCTCATTAGACGAATGGGGGTATGTGACCTCATTTGAGTCTACATACCGTATCAGACGACCCACGTAAAATACGGGGTGCGTCTTCATATACGGGGGGAGGGTGAGCCTATAATTAAGGTCTCCAACCTCTTTTACCACCATAAGGGGCCCAACGAAACGCGGCAACTACTTTGTAGTACCTCCAGGTAGTAGAAATTGCATTTATAGGCAGGGTAGCAGAACTTAATAGTACTTTTCACCCACTTTAAAGCGTTCATTATTTTTGCGACCATTTCGGTCCGCATATTCTTTTTGCTTGTCCTGTGTGCTTGCCATCGCGTCACGGACTTTTTGTGTGGTGGCTAATCGCTCAGCCACAAAGCGTTGAGCCTCGCTCACGCTTTAAGCATCAAACTTGCCTATGACACCGCCGAGAGGTCGATCATAGGACGTAGTTTTATTGACCACTGCTGCAGGGTCCCTAGGGCAAGTTTTTGTCGTTGAGATGATACCCTCGAGGGTCATCGTCATATTGACGAAACTGGATGGCGTAGTCCATTAATATAAAACGGTGTCTCACCCGTACTGGCGGAAACACTATTATGTATAACGAACTCCACAAAGAACAATTGTTTGCTCCGTTCTTTGGATGTTGCTATCGTGCGTAAGTCATCCGCCACGACCCGATTGGCACGTTCTGTTTGGCTATCGGCTTGGAGATGATCTGCGGTCGACATGTGAATCTTGCTACCTGGCAGCTCAAACACATGTTGCCTGAAACCAAACGTAAATCGTGGATCCCGGTCCGATACTATGGCCTCGAGCATCCCAGGCAGTCGGTATGCATGATTCAGGAACAAGAGAGCTGCCTCCTTGCCTGTGATTGATGTTTTACATGGTGCTTAATGCACCATTTTGCTCAGTCTGTCTACAAAGACGACGAGCTCCGTCCGACCCTTATGATCGGGCGGCATGCCATACATGAAGTCCAGACTTACTGACTTCCAAGAGTTGGATGGAATCGGTAGCGGCTTCAGTGGCGCACTACTGGACGGTGCAGGCTTAATGCGCTGAAACTGTTCGCAAGATCTAATATAGTTGACCACCCATCTATATAGGTGCGGCCACCAAAATCCCTTTGACACTCGTAAGAATGCCTTTTCACGGCCCAGATGCCCATTAGATGGCGCATTATGGAGCTCGTGAAGGATCACAGCTTGAGATCTGTGTCATGAGGCACACAGGTTCTCAAGGAATCACAAGGTGACAGCTGATGCCATAACAGGCCATCGCTGTAGCTAAATCGATTTAGCTTAGCTTTTAGGTGCGGCGGAAGGGTTACCTTTCGTCCACCATAGTGATCCATCAGCAGGCGACAATGGTCGTCCTGAATGTAGCAATCGTTTATTTTAGAGGTTAATGAGCTCGTCACGTGGTATGCCTTCATGGCTGCCAACGTTGACGGCTAAAATTGTGCTTTAGCACTAGGCATACTTTCCTGGTGTCTCACCTCGAAGTCTGGTCTGCGCGATAAAGCGTCAGCCAAGACATTCGACTTACCCGGCTTTTATTTAACTTTGAAATTAAATTCAGAGAACATTGTGAGCCATCTTGCCATTCTAGGCGAGAGGTGGGAAGAGAGTTTTTGCAGTCCGCAGTGATGCATGATCCGTATAAATCACAAATGGTTCGGTGTCCAGTAGGTGCACACAAAACTTGACAAGATCATACTTTATTGAAAGTAGCTCTTTGTCATGCACGGGTAATTCAGTTCCGCGGCTTTTAAAAGCCGGGACTGATAAGAGATAATGCGGTCAACGCCGTCGGCATCCTTCTGCATGAACGCGCTGCCGATTGCAAATTTACTGGCATCGCAGACGACGCTAAAGGGCTTATCCGCGTCTGGCAATGCCAAGACCGGTGCCTCAACAAGAAATTGCTTCACTGATGTGAACGCATCATCTTGTTCCTTTAACAAAACCAATTCTGGGTCATTTTTAAGGAGGTCAGATAATGGTTTAGTTTACTCCGCATAATTCTTGCTATATTTATGCAAGTAATTAGCGAGCCCTAGGAAATGGCGCAAATCCTTCACATGCCGTGAAATTGGCCATTCCTTTACCAATTTTACCTTTTCTGGGTCTGCTTGTACACCATGCGTACCTACGATGCAACCCAGCATAGGTATCTCGGGGACCCTTATGACGCACTTATGCAAGTTGACGTACCATTGGGCGCCACTCACAGTCTACAACACAGCGTCCAAATGACGATTGTGGGACTCTATTGCGCTCATCCCGTCCTCGGCCCTACTATGCACGAATACATCGTCAAAGTAATGGGGCGCGTAGGCACGGTGCTGACGCATCACGTGAGCCACCACTTGGTTGAATGTCGCTGGTGCGTTTTTCAACCCTTGGGGCATCACAAGCCACTCACAAAGCATACTGCCTGGGATGCTTACAGCTGTTTTGGCTATATCGGACTCTCATGAGTACCTGATAGTAGTCATCCTTTACATCCAACGCAGAAAAGATCGTTGACTTTCCCATGGAGTTCAACAAAGCATATTTCCGCGGGATTGGCATTTGAGTCGGTATGATCGCCGTGTTCAGCTTATAGGCATGAACCATGCGCCATGCACTTGTGGCTTTACGCAGACAAAAGGTCGGGCTGCAGTGAGACGATTTGCTCTTGCGCACATGTCCCGCCTTGGCTCGCTTGTCAAAGAACTCATCGATATAATCGACTCGTTATTTTGGCAACGGTCATTTGCCTGGTCACACAATGCTTAATGTCAGGTTCGAGCTCTATTTCATGCCCGATTCCCCTATCTGCTAGTAGGCGGCTCGGCACTTCTTCTGGGAACACATCGCGATGTTTCCACAGAACCTCAACGAACGGACTGTCTCTCAAGGCATTCCAGCCTTGAGCAGCGAACCGGTTATTTTGTCCGTTTCTACGACGCTCTCGTCCATTGTGGACGACGAGCAACAGTCCATCAAGTTCTCTTCTGGAACTGGTGTGACTATTTCGTGGATCTTTCCTTCCTTTAATTCGGCAAGGAACAGATCTCACGACATCTTCGGGAGATTTACTATCTCCTCGGTAGATTTAAAAACTTTCCGGAGCACGTCAACTGAGGATGCCTCCGCAATTTCGTCTTTGGCGGCCTCATACACCTCGTTCGTCGAAGGCCCGTCCTCTTTGTTAGGAACTGATCCAAAGGTCACTCGTTTAGACGTGCCTTTAATCGTCCTAATCTGTCGAAAACTCTTTCTTCGAGTCATCACGACCTTTGACTAGGAAGCGAGTGCCGTTGCTCTCCTGGCTAACGCACCCCTTCCAACCGCACCAGGCTCTTGGCACTGTGCCAATCCATGTAACCCTTGACTTCCTGTCAGCTTGCCGTCTACTGCCACGGGCTTTTGGCTCGGTGCAGGACATACGGAGGCATGACGACTTGTCATCGTCCTTTTCACTACCCCAATCTCCACGAGCTGGGTAGGAATTTGTGTCACCTGACATCCAGCCGGTACACCTCCAACTACACCAAGCTTAGGGCTCTGGGTAGAATTATGTGACGGTTGATATCTCGTCAAGGCACTCTCACCTGTGTTTGTCACGACATCGGTTGCATATGCGTCTCGCATGAGCACATCATTTCCGGTGTCCTGCGTAGAGTTCGCAACTGTGCGTGTACGCCAGTCTATCCATGGCTGGTGTTTTGCCAACCATGGCATGCCTAGGATGAGGTCATACGGACTCTCCATACCTAGCACTGTGAACTTCTCTTTACAAGAGAAGTCTTTAAAGCTGAAGGTGAGTTCTACCTGAACTCCCTCAGACTTAACAAGCGCGCCGTTCGCTAAACGAAAGGTCGCCTCTTCTCGCTTACCATCCTGGCAAAGCGACTCAAACATCGCCGGTATTTTTCTTAGAGCCGCGAGTTTCACAAAATTTTGTGATGCATTCGTATCCACTAGTAGGGTCATCACCTAGTCATAGCCTCGTACGCGAGCGCTATAGACCCGAAATGTTGAGGCCCCGAAATTTCTAGACCTCAGGAACTATGCGATCCAATTGTTTGATGATTTTTTAACTAAGGGGTAGCTTCAGAGTCCGCGTCAGTAGGGCATCCCGCCCCTACTGCTCTCCTGTATTTTCCGAACCCTCAGTGGTCGATGCAGACTCACGCGTCTCGCACGCTGGTTCTTGCCATCACCCTTTGGGAAGAGAGTCCTCTTGCAGGGCGTCTTCGCACCAGCAGGGACCCTGGCATAGCAGCGAGCCATTATATGATCGTGCTTGCCGCATTCAAAACAGGCAACGTTTTCACTGTGGCATCTGACCTCTCGGCCGGCAAGCTGTCGCCGAGGCACTGCTGAAGGATTGCTCCTTAAGTAAGGTAATTTGGATTGCCTCTTCCATCGTCGACGGTACCTTTCTAAAAAGGGCCTGCCGCGATGGGCCGTGCCATAGTCGGCACCTTATTGTGCTACGGAAATGAACCTACGTACATGGATGCCGACAGCGAGCGCATCTCCTGCACATACTCTTGCATCGATCGCTTCGCCTGTAGCGCTCCAAAGAAGCGCGCCGGAAGCAACACCTTGTTGTTCGGCGGCTGGTACATGGCGCGAATCTTTTCCTTAAAGGTTCTCCGAGTAGGGAAAGCCTTTCCGTCTTCCATTAGCGACGAGTAAGCCCACTCTGTGGCCTTACCGCGCATATGCGACATGGCGAACGACAATATCCGGCTGTCGTCCTCGATGAGCTGCGCCACACCGCATTGCTCTACGGCAACAGCAAGTGGACAATCGTGTGCGCTGCAGTTCCATCGAACTTGGGCGGGTGCATCCGAATGGGCCTCGGCTGATGCGGCCGGGCAGAGAGCATCTCAACAAAATTGAGAGCATCGCTCCGAGCCTGCTCATGCCTCTGCTCATCCTGAGTCTGAGTGACGGACTCCGCCGCAACATGGCTCTGTGCCTCGGATGCGGCTCTCCACTATCCGAGCACGAACGCCTCAAACTGCTTTAACTGAGATTATGTTGCTCAGGAGGTTGCCCAGGAGCCTGGCCAGGGCTTGTTCACCAAGTCTTTGCACCATATGCTCTGCCACCTCCCGATGAAGTTAGGAGAGGTGAAGAAAGCGAGCCCGATCGATTTTGAGGCTCATCCTCACGTACACACGCAGAGATGCGGGTCGTCTGAAGGAATTCAAGTGCTACCAAGTGTAGGCGGCCACGCCTTAATACGGCCACGACCTACTCAAGCTCACACCCTAGCACGGCGAGGAAGCGGTTTAATTGTCTACTCTCGTGTGCCGTGAGGTATTTATGGTAGGCGCCTGAGCGACCTCACCCAACACACTAAGTACTCTGGTATATTTGTCGTCACGGAAGCGGTAATCCGGCTCCTCGTGCGCACTTACTAAGTAGAAAACAGTTTTCAGACTGATTCATATTTAATCGCATTAAATATAAATACCAATTTTACCAATCAAAATGTGATCTCTATAGATAACACTTAATATGTATTGCGAGCGTATTTTCTAGATACCTCCCGTAACGGATGACGCTAGCCGTCACTCACGGATGACGCTAGGCGTCATCCCTCCTAATGTGAATGCATCTATGTTCATCACATACACATTGGTGGGTCACAATGTGAACCACATCCGAGTGGTGGGTCTAGTTTCTTGTTTTGAGTAATTGACACCAAGTGTACTTAACGGGGACTGTGTTACATTAAGGCAACTTTAGCCCGTTACACCATTCCCCCTTAAAGAACGAATTTACATTTTAAATTCGTCAAAAAAGAGCGAGGAACTGCGAGCAGCTTTCGCACCGCTAGTTCACTTAACACTCTAGCGACCTGTGTTCACATACACGGTGCCAAAGATGCCACCGAAAAGGGGCCACGTTGGTGGGTCGTCTGCGAAGACGACCACTCAACCTCGCCCTAAGCGCACGCGCCGCGTGTTAACGCCGGCAGCGTCTAATGCCTTAGTCGAAACGCAGACAGCTACTGCTGCTGTCGCGTTAACGGGGCTAAAGGATCCATCCCAGTTTAACAGTGAGGATGCTGATCCGTCGCTTATTGTCGACTGACTACAATGAGTCGACACCGTTGCCGTCACCTCATAGTAGTGATGCGGACAACGAGCTCATGAGGAAGGACGATGGCGCATTATTGCCCATTCAAACTTCTCTCATGCCTCACAACACGGAGACAGCATCATTTACGAATGCTGTCTCGTCGTCTGCGCTGGAAAGCGCAGCGACAGGTAATGAGAGCCCATAAGGGCGCAGCCGCTTCTCCGTTGGGTAAAACCGCAACGCCTTATGCTCGGACCATAATCCATAATGGTTCTGACATAGATGATTCGGAGCCTAAACCTGCCGACGACACGTGAACGTGCTCAGTCAACGCTACTTCTGCTAGTCCATTTGAGACTAGCGAAGAGGTCTCAGCTGGTGCTCCTTTACATAGGCAGCCATCAAGCCGGACACGTCAATACGTAGGTTATCGATCGGTTCCAAGAATCAAAACTCTTCGGGTAACCTTACCATTGAACGAGGATCTGTTTTCTTTGCCTCACGGAGCGGTGGGTAAGCAACCTTCCAACAAGGAAGCGTTGGTCCCACCCGTATCCATCAGTGCAGGCGGCACCCGATAGGAGTGGCGATCTCGTCCACCTACTCGCGGCTGCCTTACCTTCGTCCGTTCAGTCATAGGCGTTAAGGGCTGCTGAAGGACGTATTGCGGATCTCGAGGGATAAGTCTCGCGACTGACCTCGGATCTTTTCTTATGTTTGAGCGAAGGTTCGTCAGGGTTATGAACGCCTGAAGACTCGCTTGGACCTTTTCGAGAGGATAATGCTGAGGGATCCGCGTTACTCGCGTGATGTCTCTCGCTCGCCGAGTCTTGTTCGTGGTGGGAGGAGTCGGTCGGCTGATAGCTTTTCGCCTTCACCGTCCCTCTCACCCGAACGACGCTCGACTCACAGTCGACGTCACCATCGGTCTCCTTAGACGGATGGGGATATGTGACCTCATTTGGGTCTACACACCATTTCAGACGACCCACGTAAAATACGGCGAAAGAATGAGCCTATAATTTAGGTCTCCAACCTCTTCGACCTCCGTTAAGGGCCCAATGAAACGCGGCAACAACTTCGTAGTACCTCCAGGTAGTACAGAAAATGCATTCTTAGGTAGGGTAGCAGTACTTAATAGTACCTTTTCACCCACTCTAAAGCGTTCATTATTTTTGCGACCATTTCGGTCCGCATGTTCTTTTTGCTTGTCCTGTGGGCTTGCCATCGCGTCACGTACTTTTCGTGTGATGGCTAATCGCTAATCGCTCATCCGCAAAGCGTTGACCTCGCTCACGCTTTTAGCATCAAACTCGTCTATGATACCGCCGAGAGGTCGGTCATAAGGCTAATTTTTATTGACCACTGCTTAACTGGCAGGGTCACTAGGGCAAATTACTATCTTTGAGATGATACCCTCGCGGGTCATCGTCGTATTGACGAAACTATGTCCCTCTTTCGCACCGGGCATAGTGAGGGGCCCTCCCCCACTAAGACTCGGGGTGTGCACAAACGAGACTGGCGTCCGAGGATGGCGCAGTCCATTAATATAAAACGGTGTCTCACCCGTGCTGGCGTGGACACTGTTATTTATACCGAACTCCACAAAGGGCAATTGCTTGCTCCACTCTTCGGGAGTTGCTATAGGGATCACAAGGTGACAGCTGATGCCATAACATGACATCGCTGTAGCTAAAGCGATTTAGCTTAGCTTTCAGGTGCGACGGGAGGGGAACCTTTCGTCCACCAAAGTGATGCAACAGTAGGCGACAATGGTCGTCCTGACTGAAGCTCTCTTTTACCTCAGTGGCTAATGAGCCTGTCACGTGGTATGCCTTCATGGCTGCCAACGTTGACCGCTGAAATTGTGCTTTAGCACTAGACACACTTTCCTGGTGTCTCACCTCGAAGTCTGGTCTGCGCGATAAAGCGTCAGCCAAGACATTTGACTTACCCGGCTTGTATATAACTTTTAAATTAAATTCAGAGAAGAATGTAAGCCATCTTGCCATTCTAGGCGAGAGGTGCGGTGGGTTTATTGCGGTACGCAGTGATGCGTGATCCGTATAAACCACAAATGGTTCGGTGTCCAATAGGTGCACACGAAATTTGACAAGAGCATACTTTATTGAAAGTAGTTCTTTGTCATATACGGGTAATTCAGTTCCGCGGCTTTTAAAAGCCGGGACTGATAAGAGATGACGCGGTCAACGCCGTCGTCATCCCTTCTGCATGAGCGCGCTGCCGATTGCAAAGTTACTTGCATCGTAGACGACGCTAAAGGGCTTATCCTCGTCTGGTAATGCCAAGACCGGTCTACAAGAGATTGCTTCAGTGATGTGAACGCATCATCTTGTTCTTTTAACCAAACCCATTCTGCGTTCTTTTGAAGGAGCTAAAATAATGGTTTAGTTTGCTCTGCATAATTCTTGCTATATTTATTTAAGTAATTAGCGAGCCCTAGGAATTGGCGCAATCCTTCACATGCCGTGGGATTGGCCATTCCTTTACTAAGTTTATCTTGTCTGGGTCTGCTCGTACACCATGTGTACCAACGATGCAGCCCAGTACAGGTATCTCAGGGACCCCCATGACGCACTTTTGCAAGTTGACGTACAATTGGGCGTCCTTTAAAGTCTATAACTTAGCGTCTAAATGATGCTTGTGCGACTCTATTGCACGCAGCCCGTCCTCGGCCCTACTACGCACGAATACATCGTCAAAGTAATGGGACGCGTAGGCACGGTGCTGACGCATCACGTGAGCCACCACTGGGTTGAATGTAGGCGGTGGGTTTTCCAATTTTAGGGCGTCACAAGCCACTCCCAAAGCATACCGCTTGGGGTGCTTACTGCCGTTTTGGCTACATCGGACTCCTCTCATGAGTACCTGATACTAGCCATCCTTCAAATTCAACGGGAAAAGATAGTTGACTTTCCCATGGAGTTCAACAAGACATCTGTCCGCGGGATTGGCGCTTGCGCCGGTACGGTCGCCGTATTCAGCTTATTGTAAGCATGAACCACGCGCCATCCACCTGTGGCTTTACGCACACAAAAGGTCGGGCTGCAGTGAGGCGATTTGCTCTCACGCACATGTCCCGCCTTGGCTCGCTTGTCGAAGAACTCATCGATATAATCGACTTGTTCTTTCGGCAACGGCCATTGCCTGGTCACACAATACTTGGTGCCAGGTTCGAGGTCTATCTCGTGCCCGATGCCCCTATCTGCTGGTAGGCGGCTCGGCACTTCTTCTGGGAACACATCACGATGTTTCCACAGAACCTCGAAGAACGGACTGTATCTCAAGGCATTCCAGCCTTGAGCAGCGAACCGTGTATTTGTATTTTTGTCCGTTCTAGATCACTCTTGTCCATTGTGGACGACGAGCAACAGTCCACCAAGTCCTCTTTTGGAACTGGTGTGACTATTTCGTGGATCTTTCCTTCCTTTAACTCGGCAAGGAACAGACCCCACGACATTTCCGGGAGATTTACTATCTCCTCGGTAGATTTAAAGACTTGACGGAGCACCTCAACTGAGGATGCCTCTGCAATTTCGTCTTTGGCGGCCTCGAACACCTCGTTCAAAGGCCCGTCCTCGCTAATAGGAACTGATACAAACGTCACTCTCCGATTGTCACTCGTTTAGACGTGCCTTTGATCGTCCTAATCTGTCGGGTATTCGCTCTCTGAGTAACGACGAGATTTTTGGGAAGCGGGTGCCGTTGCTCTCCTGGCTAACGCACCCCTTCCAATCGCACCAGGCTCTAGGCGCCGTGCCGGTTCATGCGACGCTTGACTTCCTGTCAGCTCATCGTCTGCTGCCACAGGATTTTATGCTCTGTGCAGGAAATTCGAAAGCATGACTACTTGTCATCGTCCTTTTCACTACCCCAGTCTCCACGAGGTGGGTAGGAATTGGTGACGTTTGACATCCCGTCAACGCACCCTCGACTGTGTTCGACACGACATCAGTTACATACACCTCTCGCAGGAGCACACCCCTTCCGGTGTCCTGCGTAGAGCTCGAAACTGTGCGTGTATGCCAGTCTATCCATGGTTGGTACTTCGCCAACCATGGCATGCCTAGGATGAGGTCATAAAGACTCTCCATTCCTAGCACTGTGAACTTCTCTTTACAAGAAAAGTCACTAAAGCTGAAAGCGAGTTCTACCTGAACTCCCTCAGAGTTAATGAGTGCGGCGTTCGCTAAAGAACGGTCGCCTCTTCTCGCTTACCATCCTGGCAAAGCGACTCAAACATCGCCGGTATTTTTCTTAGAGCCGCGAGTTTCACAAAATTTTGTGATGCATTCGTATCCACTAGTAGGGTCATCACCTAGTCATAGCCTCGTACGCGAGCGCTATAGACCCGAAATGTTGAGGCCCCGAAATTTCTAGACCTCAGGAACTATGCGATCCAATTGTTTGATGATTTTTTAACTAAGGGGTAGCTTCAGAGTCCGCGTCAGTAGGGCATCCCGCCCCTACTGCTCTCCTGTATTTTCCGAACCCTCAGTGGTCGATGCAGACTCACGCGTCTCGCACGCTGGTTCTTGCCATCACCCTTTGGGAAGAGAGTCCTCTTGCAGGGCGTCTTCGCACCAGCAGGGACCCTGGCATAGCAGCGAGCCATTATATGATCGTGCTTGCCGCATTCAAAACAGGCAACGTTTTCACTGTGGCATCTGACCTCTCGGCCGGCAAGCTGTCGCCGAGGCACTGCTGAAGGATTGCTCCTTAAGTAAGGTAATTTGGATTGCCTCTTCCATCGTCGACGGTACCTTTCTAAAAAGGGCCTGCCGCGATGGGCCGTGCCATAGTCGGCACCTTATTGTGCTACGGAAATGAACCTACGTACATGGATGCCGACAGCGAGCGCATCTCCTGCACATACTCTTGCATCGATCGCTTCGCCTGTAGCGCTCCAAAGAAGCGCGCCGGAAGCAACACCTTGTTGTTCGGCGGCTGGTACATGGCGCGAATCTTTTCCTTAAAGGTTCTCCGAGTAGGGAAAGCCTTTCCGTCTTCCATTAGCGACGAGTAAGCCCACTCTGTGGCCTTACCGCGCATATGCGACATGGCGAACGACAATATCCGGCTGTCGTCCTCGATGAGCTGCGCCACACCGCATTGCTCTACGGCAACAGCAAGTGGACAATCGTGTGCGCTGCAGTTCCATCGAACTTGGGCGGGTGCATCCGAATGGGCCTCGGCTGATGCGGCCGGGCAGAGAGCATCTCAACAAAATTGAGAGCATCGCTCCGAGCCTGCTCATGCCTCTGCTCATCCTGAGTCTGAGTGACGGACTCCGCCGCAACATGGCTCTGTGCCTCGGATGCGGCTCTCCACTATCCGAGCACGAACGCCTCAAACTGCTTTAACTGAGATTATGTTGCTCAGGAGGTTGCCCAGGAGCCTGGCCAGGGCTTGTTCACCAAGTCTTTGCACCATATGCTCTGCCACCTCCCGATGAAGTTAGGAGAGGTGAAGAAAGCGAGCCCGATCGATTTTGAGGCTCATCCTCACGTACACACGCAGAGATGCGGGTCGTCTGAAGGAATTCAAGTGCTACCAAGTGTAGGCGGCCACGCCTTAATACGGCCACGACCTACTCAAGCTCACACCCTAGCACGGCGAGGAAGCGGTTTAATTGTCTACTCTCGTGTGCCGTGAGGTATTTATGGTAGGCGCCTGAGCGACCTCACCCAACACACTAAGTACTCTGGTATATTTGTCGTCACGGAAGCGGTAATCCGGCTCCTCGTGCGCACTTACTAAGTAGAAAACAGTTTTCAGACTGATTCATATTTAATCGCATTAAATATAAATACCAATTTTACCAATCAAAATGTGATCTCTATAGATAACACTTAATATGTATTGCGAGCGTATTTTCTAGATACCTCCCGTAACGGATGACGCTAGCCGTCACTCACGGATGACGCTAGGCGTCATCCCTCCTAATGTGAATGCATCTATGTTCATCACATACACATTGGTGGGTCACAATGTGAACCATACCCAAGTGGTTGGTCTAATTACGTTAATTAAGTACTTGAACATCACCTTAAGTGCACCAAGTGTCCTTTACGGGGACTGCGTAACAAAAGGGCAACTTTAGCTCGTTACACGTTACATAAGTATTAATTCCAATAAGAGGAATACTAAATATTTCTTTTTAAAAGAGGAAATAACTAAGAAGTGCAAAATTATTATCTTTATTGATAATTTGACTTAAAATAGTCCTAATAATACCAAATTTGGTATTGTTGATGCAGTAAGGTATTAGCTCTACTGATTGGTTGATATAAGTATAAATTAACCCCGCCAATCGTTTCAAGACAAGTGTAACGGGCTAAAGTTGCCCAAATGTTTCACAGTCCCCGTTAATAACACTTGGTGTACTTAAGGGGATGTTCAATTACTTAAATAAAGTAATTAGACCCACCACTCGGGTGTAGTTCACGTTTGTGACCAACCCTTGTGTATGTGATGCACATAGGTGCATTCACATTAGCAGGGATGACGCCTAGCTTTATCCGTTACGCGAGGTATCCAGAGAGATATGCTCGCAATGAATATTAGTGTTATCTACGGAGATGACATTTTTGTTTGGTAAAAATTGGTATTTATATTTAATGCGATTAAATATGAATCAGTCTGAAAACTGCTTTCTACTTAGTAAGTGCGCACGAGGAGCCGGAGTACCGCTCCCGTGACGACACATATACCAGAGTACTTAGTGTGTTGGGTGAGGTCGCTCAGGCGCCCACCACAAATACCTCACGGCACACGAGAGTAGACAATTAAACCGCTTCCTCGCCGTGGTAGGGTGTGAGCTTGATTAGGTCGTGGCCGTATTAAGACGTGGCCGCCTACACTTGGTAGCACTTGAAATTCTTCCCACGACCCGCATCTCTGCGTGTGTACGTGAGGATGAGCCTCAAAATCGAT
>NC_090612.1:6491528-6496574 GCF_004359215.1 Bremia lactucae
GTGCTCGGACAGCGGAGGGCCGCGTCCGAGGCACAGAGCCATGCTGCGGCGGAGTCCGTCACTCAGACTCAGGATGAGCTGAGGCATGAGCAGGCTCGGAGCGAGGCTCTCAACAGGACTGTTGAGATGCTCTCTGCCCGGCCGCATCAGCCGAGGCCCATTCGGATGGACCCGCCCAAGTTCGATGGAACTGCAGCGCACACGATTGTCCACTAGCTTTTAGCCGTGGAGCAATGCGGTGTCGCGCAGCTCATCGAGGACGACAGCCGGATGGTGTCGTACGCCATGTCGTACCTGCGCGGTAAGGCCTCAGTGTGGGCTTACTCGGCGCTTGTGGCGGATAGAAAGGCGTTCTCTACATAGGCGATCTTCAAGGAAAAGATTCGCGCCATGTACCAGCCGCCGAACAACGAAGTGTTGCTTCAGGCGCGCTTCTTTGAAGTGCGACAGGCAAAGCGATCTCTGCAGGAGTATGTGAAAGAGATGCGCTCCCTGTCGGCGTCCATTACCGTAGGTCCGATTCCGGAGCACACTTAGCTGCTCACGTTTATAAACGGACCACGGCATGGCCCACCGCGACAGGTCCTTCTCAGAAAGCTGCCGTCGACGATGGAAGAGGCAATCCAAATTGCCTTTAGTTAAGGAGCAATCCTACAACAGTGCATCAGCGACAGCTTGGTATAAGCCGTCGGCCGAGAGGTCAGAAGCCACTCCCATGGAGTTGGGCAATGCAGACGTTGTCTGCTATGAGTACGGCAAGCGCGGTCATATGATGGCTCGAAGCTATACCTGGGTCCCTGCTGGGGCGAAGGCGACCAGCAAGAGGACTCCCTTCCCAAAGGGCGATGACAAGAACCAGCGTGCAAGACGCATGAGTTCTGCATCGACCACTGAGGGCTCGGGAAACGCAGATGCGCAGTAGGGGCGGGATACCCTACTGACGCGGACTCTGAAGCTACCCCTAAGTTCGGAGTTGTGAAACAAATGGGTAGCATAGTCCCCTGAGGTCTCGAAATTTTGGACTTCGACCCCCAGTGAGGCGATTTGCTCTCACGCACATGTCCACCCTTGGCTCGCTTGTCAAATAACTCATCGATAAATCGACTTGATTTTTCGGCAACGGCCATTGCCTGGTCTGACAATGCTTAATGTCAGGTTCGAGGTCTATTTCATGCCCGATTCCCCTATCTGCTAGTAGGCGGCTCGGCACTTCTTCTGGGAACACATCACGATGTTTCCACAGAACCTCAAAGAACGGACTGTCTCTCAAGGCATCCCAGCCTTGAGCAACGAACCGCTTATTTTTGTCCGTTTCTAGGACGCTCTCGTCCATTGTGGACGACGAGCAACAGTCCACCAAGTTCTCTTCTGGAACTGGTGCGACTATTTCGTGGATCTTTCCTTCCTTTAATTCGACAAGGAACAGATCCCACGACATCTCCGGGAGATTTACTATCTCCGCGGCAGATTTAAAGACTTCCCGGAGCACCTCAACTGAGGATGCCTCCGCAATTTCGTCTTTGACGGCCTCGAACACCTCGTTCAAAGGCCCGTCCTCTTTATTAGGAACTGATTCAAAAGTCACTCGTTTGGACGTGCCTTTGATCGTCCTTATCTGCCGGGTACTCGTTCTTCGAGTCATACGACCTTTGACTAGAAAGCGAGTGCCGTTGCTCTCCTGGCTAACGCACCCCTTTCAACCACACCAGGCTCTAG
Organism: Bremia lactucae; assembly: GCF_004359215.1. Taxonomy (NCBI): domain Eukaryota; phylum Oomycota; class Peronosporomycetes; order Peronosporales; family Peronosporaceae; genus Bremia; species Bremia lactucae. Next base: position 6,493,245 of record NC_090612.1, read on the forward strand.
GATCTGTGCCGGTTTATGCGACGCTGGACTTTCTGTCAGCTCGCCGTCTACTGCCACGGGCTTTTGGCTCGGTGCAGGACATTCGGACGCATGACTACTTGTCATTGCCCTTTTCACTACCCCAGTCTCCACGAGCTGGGTAGAAATTTGTGTCACCTGACATCTAGCCAGTACACCTCCAACTACACCAAGCTTAGGGCTCTGGGTAGAATTATGTGACGGTTAATATCACGTCAACGCACTCTCACCTGTGTCTGTCACGACATTGGTTGCATATGCCTCTCGCATGAGCACATCGTTTCTGGTGTCCTGCGCAGAGTTCGCAACTGTGTGTGTACGCCAGTCTATCCATGGCTTGTGTTTTGCCAACCATGGCATGCCTAGCATGAGGTCATACGGACTCTCCACACCTTGCACTGTGAACTTCTCTTTACAAGAGAAGTCTCTAAAGCTGAAGGTGAGTTCTACCTGAACTCCCTCAGACTTAACGAGTGCGCCGTTCCCTGAACGAAAGGCCGCCTCTTCTCGCTTGCCATCCTGGCAAAGCGGCTCAATCATCGCCGGTATTTTTTTTAGAGCCGCGAGTTTTACAAAATACTGTGATGCACCCGTATCCACTTGTAGGGTTATCACCTGGTCATAGCCTCTTACTTGACCAGCAGGCAGCCCGACCTTTTGTGTGCGTAAAGCCACAGGTGGATGGCGCGAGATTCATGCTTACAATAAGCTGAACACGGCGAACGCATCAGCGCAAATGCCAATCCCGCGTAAATATCTTTTGTTGAAGTCCTTGGGAAAGTCAACTATCTTTTCTGCGTTGGATGTAAAGGATGACTACTATCAGGTACTCATGAGAGTCCGATATAGCCAAAACAGCTGTAAGCATCCCAGGCAGTATGCTTTGTGAGTGGCTTGTGATGCCCCAAGGGTTGAAAAACGCACCAGCGACATTCAACCGAGTGGTGGCTCACGTGATGCGTCAGCACCGTGCCTACGCGCCCCATTACATTGACGATGTAATCGTGCATAGTAGGGCCGAGAACGGGCTGAGCGCAATAGAGTCCCACAAGCGTCATTTAGACGCTGTGTTGCAGACTTTGAAGGATGCCCAATTGTACGTCAAAATTGCGTCATAAGGGTCCCTGAGATACCTGTGCTTGGCTGCATCGTAGGTACCCATGGTGTACAAGCAGACCCAGAAAAGGTAAAATTGGTAAAGGAATGGCCAATCTCACGGCATGTGAAGGATTTGCGTCATTTCCTAGGGCTCGCTAATTACTTGCATGAATATAGCATACTTGCATGAATAAAGCAAGAATTATGCGGAGCAAACTAAACCAATATCTGACCTCCTTAAAAGGACCCAGAATGGGTTTTGTTAAAGGAACAAGATGATGCGTTCACATCAGTGGAGCAATTTATTGTTGAGGCACCGGTCTTGGCATTGCCAGACGCGGATAAGCCCTTTAGCGTCGTCTGCGATGCCAGTAAATTTGCAATCGGCAGCGCGTTCATGCAGAAGGATGCCGACGGCGTTGACCGCATTATCTCTTATCAGTCCCGGCTTTTAAAAGCCGCGGAACTGAATTACCCGTGCATGACAAAGAGCTACTTTCAATAAAGTATGATCTTGTCAAGTTTTGTGTGCACCTACTGGACACCGAACCATTTGTGATTTATACGGATCATGCATCACTGCGGACTGCAAAAACTCTCTTCCCACCTCTCGCCTAGAATGGCAAGATGGCTCACAATGTTCTCTGAATTTAATTTCAAAGTTAAATAAAAGCCGGGTAAGTCGAATGTCTTGGCTGACGCTTTATCGCGCAGACCAGACTTCGAGGTGAGACACCAGGAAAGTATGCCTAGTGCTAAAGCACAATTTTAGCCGTCAACGTTGGCAGCCATGAAGGCATACCACGTGACGAGCTCATTAACCTCTAAAATAAACGATTGCTACAGTCAGGACGACCATTGTCGCCTGCTGATGGATCACTATGGTGGACGAAAGGTAACCCTTCCGCCGCACCTAAAAGCTAAGCTAAATCGATTTAGCTACAGCGATGGCCTGTTATGGCATCAGCTGTCACCTTGTGATTCCTTGAGAATCTATGTGCCTCATGACACAGATCTCAAGCTTGTGATCCTTCACGAGCTCCATAATGCGCCATCTAATGGGCATCTGGGCCGTGAAAAGGCATTCTTACGAGTGTCAAAGGGATTTTGGTGGCCACACCTATATAGATGGGTGGTCAACTATATTAGATCTTGCGAACAGTTTCAGCGCATTAAGCCTGCACCGTCCAGTAGTGCGCCACTGAAGCCGCTACCGATTCCATCCAACTCTTGGAAGTCAGTAAGTCTGGACTTCATGTATGGCATGCCGCCCGATCATAAGGGTCGGACGGAGCTCGTTGTCTTTGTAGACAGACTGAGCAAAATGGTGCATTAAGCACCATGTAAAACATCAATCACAGGCAAGGAGGCAGCTCTCTTGTTCCTGAATCATGCATACCGACTGCCTGGGATGCTCGAGGCCATAGTATCGGACCGGGATCCACGCTTAATGTCTGATTTCAGGCGACATGTGTTTGAGCTGCCAGGTAATAAGATTCACATGCCGACCGCAGATCACCCCCAGACCGATGGCCAAACCGAACGCGCCAATCGGGTCGTGGCGGATGTCTTACGCACTATAGCAACTCTCAAAGAGTGGAGCAAGCAAATGCCCTTTGTGGAGTTCGCTATAAATTAAGTGTCCACGCCAGCACGGGTGAGACACCGTTTTATATTAGCGAACTGCGCCATCCTCGGACGCCAGTCTCGTTTCTGTGCAGCCCGAGTCTTAGTGGGGAAGGGCTCCTCACTATGCTCGGTGCGAAAGAGGGACATAATTCTGTCTATTTGACAATGACCCATGAGGGTATCATCTCAAAGACTGAAACTTGCCCTAATGACCTGCCAGTTTAGCAGTGGTCAATAAAACTACGCCTTATGACCGACCTCTTGGCGGTATCATAGGCGAGTTTGATGCCAAAAGCGTGAGCGAGGGTTAACGCTTTGTGGATGAGCGATTAGCCATCACACGTAAAGTCCGTGATGCAATGACAAGCGCACAGGACAAGCAAAAAGAATATGCGGACCGAAATGGTCGCAAAAATAATGAATGCTTTAAAATGGGTGAAAAAGTACTATTAAGTACTGCTATCCTACCAAAGAATGCAATTTCTGTACTTCCTGGAGGTACTACAAAGTTGTTGCCGCGTTTCATTGGGCCTTTTACGATGGTACAAGATGTTGGAGACCTAAACTATAGGCTCACACTTCCCA
>NC_090612.1:6496926-6497592 GCF_004359215.1 Bremia lactucae
CGTTTTACGTCTGGTTTTTGGCGACATGTGTTCGAGCTGCTAGGTAGCAAGCTCCACATGTCGACCGCAGATCATCCCCAGACCGATGGCCAAACAGAACGTGCCAATCGGGTCGTGGCGGATGTCTTACGCACTATAGCAACTCCCAAAGAGTGGAGCAAGCAATTGCCCTTTGTGGAGTTCGCTATAAATAACAGTGTCCACGCCAGTACGGGTGAGACACCGTTTTATATTAACGGACTGCGCCATCCTCGGACGCCAGTCTCGTTTGTGCGCAGCCCGAGTCTTAGTGGGGGAGGGCCCCTCACTATGCTCGGTGCGAAAGAGGGACATAGTTTCGTCAATATGACGATGACCCATGAGGGTATCATCTCAAAGACAGAAACTTGCCCTAGTGACCCTGCCAGTTTAGCAGTGGTCAATAAAACTACGCCTTATGACCGACCTCTTGGCGGTATCATAGGCGAGTTTGATGCTAAAAGCGTGAGCGAGGCTCAACGCTTTGTGGATGAGCGATTAGCCATCACACGTAAAGTCCGTGACGCAATGACAAGCGCACAGGACAAGCAAAAAGAATATGCGGACCGAAATGGTCGCAAAAACAATGAACGCTTTAGAGTGGGTGAAAAAGTACTATTAAGTACTGCTATCCTACCAAAGAATGCA
>NC_090612.1:6497692-6506314 GCF_004359215.1 Bremia lactucae
CTAACCAAACTCATTCTGCGTCCTTTTAAGGAGGTCAGATAATGGTTTAGTTTGCTCCGCATAATTCTTGCTATATTTATTCAAGTAATTAGCGAGCCCTAGGAATTGGCGCAACTCGTTCACATGCCGTGGGATTGGCCATTCCTTTACCAATTTTACCTTGTCTGGGTCTGCTTGTACACCATGCGTACCTACGATGCAACCCAGCACAGGTATCTCAGGGACCCCTGAGACGCACTTTTGCGAGTTGACGTACAATTGAGGTCCACTCACAGTCTGCAACACAGCGTCCTAATGACGCTTGTGCGACTCAGCCCGTCCTCGGCCCTACTATGCACGAATACATCGTCAAAGTAATGGGGCGCGTAGGCACGGTGCTGACGCATCACGTGAGCCACCACTCAGTTGAATGTCGCTGGAGCGTTTTACAAACCTTGGGCATCCCAAACCACTCCCAAAGCATAACCGCTTGGTGTGCTTACAGCTGTTTTGGCTACATCGGACACTCTCATGAGTAGCTGATAGTAGCCATCCTTCAAATCCAACGCGGAAAAGATAGTTAACTTTCCCATGGATTTCAACAAAACGTATTTCCGTTGGATTGGCGTTTGCGCCGGTATGGTCGCCGTGTTCAGCTTTGTAAGCATTAACCACCGCAATTCACCTGTGGCTTTACGCAGACAAAAGGTCGGGCTGCGATTTGCTCTCACGCATATGTCCCGCCTTGGCCCGCTAGTCGAAGAACTCATCGATACAATCGACTTGTTCTTTCGGCAACGGCCATTGCCTCGTCACACAATACTTGGTGCCAGGTTCTAGGTCTATCTCGTGCCCGATGCCCCTATCTGCTAGTAGACGGCACGGCACTTCTTCTAAACACGTTGCGATGTTTCTACAGACCCTCAAAGAACGGACTGTCTCTCAAGGCATCCCAGCCTTGAGCAGCGAACCGCTTCTTTTTGTCCGTTTCTAGGACGGTCTCGTCCATTTTGGACGACGAGCAACAGCCCACCAAGTTCTCTTCTGGAATTGGTGTGACTATTTCGTGGATCTTTCCTTCCTTTAGTTTGGACAGGAACAGATCTCACGACATCTCCGGGAGATTTACTATTTTCTCGGCAGATTTAAAGACTTGCCGGGGCACCTCAACTGAGAATGCCTCCGCAATTTCGTCTTTGACGGCCTCGAACACCTCGTTCAAAGGCCCGTCCTCTTTATTAGGAACTGATCCAAAGGTTACTCGTTTGGACGTGCCTTTGATCGTCCTTATCTGTCGGGTACTCGTTTTTCGAGTCACCACGACCTTTGACTAGGAAGCGGGTGCCGTTGCTTTCCTGGCTAACGCACCTCTTCTAACCACACCAGGCTTTAGGCACTGTCCCGGTTCATGTAACGCTTGACTTCCTGTCAGCTTGCCGTCTACTGCCACAGGCTTTTGGCTCGGTGCAGGACATTCGGACGCATGACGACTTGTCATCGTCCTTTTCACTACCCCAATCTCCACGAGCTGGGTAGGAATTTGTGTCACCTGACATCCAGCCGGTACACCTCCAGCTACACAAAACTTAGGGCTCTGGGTAGAATTATGTGACGGTTGATATCTCGTCAACGTACTCTCACCTGTGTTTGTCACGAAATCGGTTGCATATGCCTCTCGCATGAGCATATCCTTTCCGGTGTCCTGCGTAGAGTTCGCAACTGTGCGTGAACGCCAGTCTATCCATGTCTGGTTTTTTGCCAACCATGGCATGCCTAAGATGAGGTCATACGGACTGTCCATACCTGGCACTGTGAATTTTTCTTTACAAGAGAAGTCACTAAAGCTGAAGTCGAGTTCTACTTGAACACCTTCAGACTTAACGAGCGCGCCGTTCCCTGAACGAACGGTCGCCTCTTCTCGCTTGCCATCCTGGAAAAGCGACTCATACATCGCCGGTCTCTTTCTTAGAGCCGCGGGGTTTACAACATTTTGTGATGCACTCAAATCCACTAGGAGGTCATCACCTGATAATAGCCTCTTACTTGAGTGCTACAGACCAGCAGAGTTGTGGTAAAAAATTTCGAGACCTCAGGGATTATACTACCCATTTGTTTCACAACTCCGAACTTAGAGGTAGCTTAGGAGTCCGCGTCAGTAGGGCATCCCGCCCCTACTGCGCTCCTGCATTTCTTGACCCCTCAGTGGTCGATGCAGAACTCATGCGTCTCGCACGCTGGTTCTTGTCATCGCCCTTTGGGAAGAGACTCCTCTTGCTGGGCGTATTCGCCCCAGCAGGGACCCTGGCATAGCTTCGAGCCATCATATGGCCGCGCTTGCCACATCTATAGCAGACAACGTCTGCATTGCCCAACTCCATGGGAGGGCTTCTGACCTCTCGGCCGACGGCTTATATTAAGCTGTCGCTGAGGCACTGTTGTAGGATTGCTCCTTAACTAAGGCAATCTGGATTGCCTCTTCCATCGTCGACGGCAGGTTTCTGAAAAGGACCTGTCGCGATGGGCCATGCCGTAGTCCGTTCATAAACGAGGGTACCTTAATGTGCTCCGGAATCGGACCTAGTAATGAACGCCGACAGCGAGCGCATCTCTTGCACATACTCTAGCAGAGATTGCCTGTCGCACTACAAAGAAGCGCGCCTGAAGCAACACTTCGTTGTTCGGCGGCTGGTACATGGCGCGAATCTTTTCCTTGAAGATCGCCCATGTAGAGAACGCCTTTCTATCCGCCACAAGCGCCGAGTAAGCCCACTCTGAGGCCTTACCACGCAGGTGCGACATGGCGTACGACACCATCCGGCTGTCGTCCTCGATGAGCTGCGCGACACCGCATTGCTCCACGGCTAAAAGCTAGTGGACAATCGTGTGCGCTGCAGTTCCATCAAACTTGGGCGGGTACATCCGAATGGGCCTCGGCCGATGCGGCCGGGCAAAGAGCATCTCAACAGTCCTATTGAGAGCCTCGCTCCAAGCCTGGTCATGCCTCAGCTCATCCTGAGTCTGAGTGACGGACTCCGCCGCAGCATGGCTCTGTGCCTCGGACGCGGCTCTCCGCTGTCCGAGCACGAATGCCTCAAACTGCTCCAATTGAGCAATATTTTGCTCAGGAGGACTACCCAGGAGCCTGGCCAGGGCTTGTTCACCAAGTCTTTGCGCCATGTGCCCTGCCAGCTCCCGCTGATGTTCGGAGAGGTGGGGGAAATGAGTCCAATCAATGTTGACGATCATCCTCACGTACGCACGCAGAGCGATGACCACCTATTGCTGCATCCTAGCACTTATATATGATGCATAAACGCAAATCATTTATGGGTGGGGATGACGACACGAGGTGTGTCGCCAGTAAGGGCTGTGTAGCGCAGTAACCCATTATCGATCTGCTGAGGATCTAAACAATTTCGACAATCGGATGGATTTCTAAGGTAATCCATCAACCCTTAAAGAGCCTTATCTTCTTGATAGGTTCTTTAATGTCATCATGTATTGTCGACGACGAAACACTTATTTGCAACAGTGGGTTTATCCTCGCTGTTTTTCGCGCTGCCGGCTCAAAATCGGGCCGGCGCGAAAGGGCATCAGCGACGACGTCAAGTCATCCTGGTTTATATTTCACGAAGAAGTTATACTCCACAAAGAAAGACAACTATTTCGTCATTTTTTGCATGATATGTGGACTGTTTACGGCCGTGCGTAAAGATGCATAATTCCTATAAACAATGAAAGGTCTATCTCCCAAGAGATATACCCTAACCTTAGCCAGTGCATATTTAATGGCAAGAAGCTCCTTGTCATTTACTGGGTAGTTGCGTTCAGCTGGTTGAAGCTGACGCGATTGATAAGATAGCAGACGACACGCTCTGCTCCGTCTCTGTCATATTGCATTAACACTTAGCTGATTGCAAAATCGCTGACGTCACAGACCACATGAAATGGTCTGTCTTGGTCCGCTATCGCTAGGATTGGCGATGGCATGAAGCTTTGCTGGATACCCTCAAAGGAACGCTGACAGTCAGCGTTCTATGACCATTTTTATTTCTCTTTGACGAAGAAGAAGAATGTTCTGTCATTTCGGCATAATTGCTGGAGTACTTATGTAAGTACGCTGCTAAGCCGATTAATTCTCGAATTCCCTTTGCATGGACTGGCACAGGCCAGACGGTGCTCGTCTTGATCGTTTCCGGATCAGGGCGTACACTTTGTTTACCCACGATGTACCCAAGAAGTGGTACTTTGCTTGCAGCGAAAATACACTTCTTGAGATTTGCATACAACTTATGCTTACGCATATGCATATGAAGGTTGGTGCGATGTACTTCAACGTCCGACGTTCCGTTCATGGCTCTGCTATGAACGAATACATCATCAAAATAGCTCGGTGCGAAATCCCGCACCGATCTCAACAGATTGTTTACACATCTGTTGAATTTTGCAGGGGCATTACTAAGCCCCTGTGGCATAACTAGCCACTCCCATAGCATTCCGCTTGGGGTGCTTACTGCCGTGAACGGGATATCCTGTTCGCGCATAAGGATCTGATAGAATCCATCCATAAGATCCATGGATGAAAAGATAGTAGTCTTTGACGAGGGGTTAATTTAAACCTTAATTAACCAATCAATAGAACTAATGTCTTATTGCGTCAATATTACCAAATTGGTAATAATGAAACGATTAAGTCAACATTTACAAAGATAATAATTTTAGGGAGCGGTATAGCCACACACCACTTTGGTATAGCCACACACCCCTTTTGGTGTAGCCACACACCACTTTGGTATAGCCACACACCCCTTTTGGTATAGCCACACCCTCCCCCGTCTGTATTGAATAAAAATATAAAAGATTTTTCACTGTATGGGTCACTCCACTGCATCCAAGTCACAACAGTTATTCCTTGAGAATTGTCTTTAGATCGCCCTTTTTGGCCTTTGGAACATCACCTCCCCCCTAAATTACATCAGGAACTCGCTATAGCCACACAATAAATATCTACATGAGAGTAATGTAATGGGTGTGACTGCCCCTGGGCACATCAGAAACCGTGTTTTCGTTTGGTGGTGTTAAATGTACGGCTTTTAATTGATGAGAAAAAGCTAAGAGCGCCCGCAATTGATTGGCATGTCATAATAAGAGCAAAAAGAAAGGGCAGCAAACCAAGAAGCGAGGGAGAAGTTGAGCTGGAAATAAGCGATAAGGGCATGCATGTTAGTTAGTCTTTGGAGGTCAAGCTAAGAATGAATTTATTTTACTGTACTTCTACGAACTTTTGCGGAATTGCATGCGTACATTTCAAACAGGGCTCTTTTTTGTACCCGCCATGAGCGCAAGCATGCCACAATTTCCTTACGTTTCAGTTTTTGTCGGCTTTCGTTCGTAATTACTTTGTTGAAAAAGCATCTTGCTATTTGACATGAAAGTACGCATATATTGCGAAGTCTTTTTGCATACCTTCGAGCTACCAAGGCTGGGAAGCCTGCCTGCATAAAGGTTTCTCAGTATATATTCTAGTTGCCAACAAGTTGCTACCATTACGCTTCTCTCATAAATACAGAGGTATATAACTAAGGGGTGTTGCTATATCGGTTCCCAAATGTAATTTAGCGGGGGGTGTACCAAAGTCCAAAAGGGATCTATAGACGACTCAAAAAAATAATTGTCAATTTTGTGATATAGCGGAATGGTGAACTGTTTATGTTTATTCTGTAGCTTTTATTGAATCAAGACAAACAGACGGGGAGGGGGTGTGGCTATACCAAAAGGGATGTGTGTGTCTTTGCCGGTTCCCTTATTTTATAATTCTTTATTTAAATCCTCTTATAGAATATAAAATGTATTATTGTTACTCTTATAGGAAATAATATTATGTAACGGGACACCCGTTACATGCTATCCTTATCAATGGCTTGAAACGTAACCCCCGGTAAAATGCGTTTTTATAAATGATACCAAATTGGAGACTGTTAGTATTTATTTATCGTCTCTTATGTATCTACCGTGTTTCTATTGAAGGTGGTGGCCTCCGAGCCACGTGGGACATGATAGTAACGTAAGCTATAAAAGCGTTGTCGATCCCTACGCTTCCGTACAGCCCAAACGAGCATATTTCGCTACATTCCAGTTTTTTACATCATACTCGTCGTCATGAAGTAATTGTTTAAGCTCAACAATTATTTCTGTATCTATACTTTTAACAATATTTAAAAAGTCAACGGTAAATAACTAAGGTAATGTTCTTCGGAAGCCAAGTCATAGTTGACTACAAAGAAAATACAATAAGCTAAAATTTGTTTGTGTTTGGTGTCAAATTTTCGAATAAGTAAAATTTGGGTAATGCTACGATTACAGATTGGAGTATTGTTGAATTTTTAAATAGCTTAAATTACGGCAAGGAAAGATTTTCTCAGCTCCTCCATTCTAAATTTAACGAATTTTTAACAACGCTTTTATATTGGTTTCGTCGATTTGAATATAAAGTAATTTGGTCAGCTCCAATTCGTTGTCTCAGTTGCATGAAGAGAGGAACGATTGCGAGATGAGACCTTAATTCTATCAGAACAACACGGAGTGATAGCAACGTTAGATCGACAAATGCGTGTCATGGCGACTCGAAATCGCACCTCGTACTCTCACGTGCCACCTATGGCCGATGATGAAAATGTTAGCAATGATGGCAGCGACGAGCAGAGTTCAGGCTTGCGCATGAGTCGCTCCCAAAAAGCGGCACTGTGGAGCACAAGACTGCCTGCTTTCTTATGGGTGGTGACCGCTGGACTAGGAGCTTACGGAGCCGACTTCTTTGGCATCATCTTCACGGACCCGCGCATTGATAGGTGCGGGCTGAATTGAATATGGTGAAACTGATCTAAGTTTTGTTTACAGAATTTTTTTTCAGGTAGCGTTGGTCTGCACGGGAATCAACATTTGCATCACAGTATACTTGGCTGTATACTTGCCTTACATCAAACGCATTGAGCTTGATTGGAGCGTGTACTGCCCACGAATGATCCCTACTGCAACGATTGCGGGGGTGATAGCAGCATTTTGCTACCTCAAAGCTTTCTGGACAGTCTGGGGATTAATCACACCGGGCTTGCTTGGGCTATTATTTATCGGGGTGCTTATGACGGCGCACTTTTTACCGTCGATCTAATTTACAGGCGAAAAAGTGGCATCTCATAGTCTTACTCGAATCAGAAAAGTAAATAAACTCAATCCAATGCCAGCAACCTAAAGGCAACACCACAATGCATGCACTGGATGCGCAACACATCGATTTCTTCCTTTTACAGCAGTTCCTTTTTTCAACGGGTACACGCTCTCAATGGTTTCTGATCTCACTTTTGGACACAGCACTACAACAAGTTTGGCTGCTGCCGTTTAGCAATCGCTTGCAGGACACGTTGTGGTTCTTCCGTGATATTCATACCGTCTAGCATGGCCTCTAGCTCGGCATCTTCAAGCTCGACCATGCGTTCAGCTAAACGCAGCTCCTCGTCCCATTTCTCGACCTTCTCCTCCAGGATTTCCTGACACACCGAATCTTCCAGTGCATGAATAATGCTCAAATAGTCGCTTTCTTGAAGACGCCCCGAAAAATGTAAATCATCCACCGATGCATTAGCATCCAACAAAAGCGAGGCCTCATGCTGCTCTTTAGCGACAAGTTGCTCCATCTCATCCGACAAACTCATGCACGCGCCTGGCTGCCGGAGTCTTAGTAGTACCTGGCGACGGTCTCGCTTATGTCGCTGAAGACAGCGCTGGCGTAGCTGGTTTTTCCATACGGGTGGAGAAAGTGATACACGCTTAGACGTTACACGAGTCATTGGTGGTGTCACAAACAGATAATGTTGCTCGCATCATTATAAAACGGAAATGCCACACGAAGATTTAAATTAAGTAGATGAATGACATCTAATTATTCTTGAAAAATATTATTTCGTCTAAGAAATTTTAGACAGTTACTAATTTAAAAAGATTTAATGAAACATTACCTTTATGAAATATAGCTGAAATATATAGAGTACGTGTAACGGGGCACTGCGACTTGTACTGTTTCAGTACAAGTCCACTTCACACTGCTTCAGTTGTGAGTGGTGCCTTTCGTTAGGTGACGTACACTGTACGTATAGAGGAAGACTTCTCTTAAGACAAGTTAACTGAAGAGGGTAAAATGAAAAACTGTATTAATATAGTTAAGTGTCTCTTAATCTATCTTTGTAAACGCTGACTTAACTATAAACTAATACTAAACATGTAAATGAATTCTTATCTATCTTATCTTGTAACTCTCTTTGATTACTTCTACAGCTGATTAGTCTGCGGAATAAATAGACATAATGGCCTATACCTATTTATGGATAAGAATTCAGGATATTACTATATAAAGTAATATCCTCCAAATATTATCTACCTTTTAGATAATATATTAATTAACAACCTTTAAGTGTTAATTTCATGTAACGATACACCCCGTTACATCACCCCTCCCTTAAACGACAATCACTCTGAATGTCATTAGATGGAGTGGTCGCTAAATGACCACTTAATTTTTAAAATGTTTTTGATTGGTCAGATCCATCATTTTAAATTCCATCGCATGAAGGAACAATTCATGCGGGGTGA